>NC_058133.1:372097133-372322365 GCF_016433145.1 Gracilinanus agilis | reverse complement strand
CACACACACACACACACACACACACACACACACACACACACACACACACACACACACACACACACATTTCCAGAGGAGTTGAGTTAGACATTGGCTATTTACACAATTATAGAACATGCACGTGTTTGGCTCTCAATAAAATTATTCTAAGGTGTGAATGTGAAACTCCCTTCCCCTTTTAGGATTATAATAGTATTAGCCTTTATGATTATTCTCATAACACAATCATTAGTTTTGAGTTAATAGTCAAATATTATAATTTGCTTTATAAAAATTTAAAAGATCACCTAAGAAAATTACAGTTTAGGGAAGGATCAAATCTTGTTTACATCTTGACCTTAAGCCTATAACCCAGGAGTTTCCACATTAGCCCTACCCCAACGCTCTGGTGTGCCTTACTAGATGCACACAGGAGATGGGCTACTCTTTTTGGCACATATCAATTAACCAAATTGCTGACTGTAATCATCAACAAAAACACCAAGACCCTGACTGAGTATTGCAAAGGCCTTGGAAAGGTCAGCTATAATATAGGTGTAAGTTACCCCCATAGTGATTTTTTGCACTTAACCAACACTTGATGGTCATTAATTAAGAAATGCCATGTGAAAGATTTTGTATCTTTTCTATTTTAATTCTGATTGTTCTTGGGGTTTTGTTGTTGTTGTCATCAGATTTCTTGGCATAAAAAAGGCTCTCTCCTAAGGCTTGGGGTCTCTGGTCTTGATCTTGATCAAGGTCCCATTTTATTGGGAGTTTTAGCCATCTCTCAATAAACCTATTTAGCTTGGAGTTTTTGCATTGGTATTATAAATTTTCGCCACAAAGGTAAATATGGAGATTCCTAGTCATTTTTTCACTAGTGCTGCCAGTTCTTCAGGACCCAGTAGAAAGTACACTGTCTTCAGAAAAATTCAAAGGTGGCACAAAAAGCATTAGAAATATTAGAAATCAAGTGTTTTCTTTAAATAGCAATTGTAACACTATGATTTTTCAGCAACAGGTTTCCTTTCCTTGTTTGTATAAATGACTTTTAAAGAATTTTAAGAAATTCACACATTAACCTGTTGTTGCTCATTGTTATCATCATCATTAGCCAGGCACAGTGAATTGATGTTTCCATTTTTGTCTACTAGTGTTTAGGCAATTGACATGAGTAACTATAAAATGAAGCTGGCCCTTTTCTTTCTCTTAAAAAAAAAAAAAAAACCTTATCTTCTGCCTTAGACTAGATACTAAATATTGGTTCCAAAGCAGAAGAACAGTAAGATTTAGGGATTTGGGGTTAAGTGACTTGGTACCTGTCTCTTTTCAGTGTTTATTTTTCCCTAGTCTCCGAATTAGGATTCAAAAGATCATAGACCTAGTTATTGGAATAGTTAACTGGTTAAACTCATTTTTAGATGACAAAACTGAAGCCCATTGAGGTTGGAACTTGTCCAAGCTCATACAGGTAGCAAGATGTCACAGATGTGATTTGAACCCACATGGCACAGTAGAAAGAGTACACTGAAACTAAGGAAGACCTGAAATCATATCTGGCCTCAGACACTTACTAGCTGTATGACTGAGCAAATCATTTAAGTTTTGTTTGCCTCAGTTTCCCCATCTGTAAAATGGGCTAATAATAGCATCCACCCCTCGGGTTTATTTTGAAGATCAATTGAGTAAATACTTGTAAAAAGCATTTAGTACAGTGTCTGACACATAGTAAATGTTTAATAAATGTTATTTCCTTCCTACCTCCCTTCTTAATCCAGTGCATCTTCACAGTTGACTCTGTTCTACCTCTTTAGGCAGCAACTTCCAAAAGTTTAACCTCATATTAAAGCATCAAAGAATGTTCCCAATAGTTCTAAGCTATGAGTTATTGTGCTAAATTATAGTGAGCACTTCTTGATTCTTAAGCATACAAGTTTAGGACAAATAGAAGGAAGTACTTAACATATCAGGCTAAGCCTCTCAACTAAATCTGAGCTTAATTCTTTTTTCTCAGTAATGTGAGGATTTTTTTTTTTTGCCTCACAAAATTGTCACAGCAACTATCCCATTTTTAAAAAAATGATCTTAAACACAGTTGAGCAGAAATAAAAATTTTAGTTTATTAAATAAAAAATTTAGTTTAGTTTAATATTTTATCCAATTTTTTTCCATAAAATGTATCAAACTATGTAAACCTCTAGCTATTTACTTCCCTTTACATTTTGGCAATCTTTAGTAATCTTTGAGGCATTTTACCTCTGATTGCTCCCACAACCATCATTCTAATCCAGGAATTCTTATTTCTACTTCTTTGGCACTTTGAAGCCTATAGTGTGCTCCTCACAATATTATTTTAAATGTATAAAATAAAATACATAGGATTTCAAAGGAAACCAATTCTATTGAAATACAAATATTAAAATATTCATTTTAGGGGCAGCTGGGTAGCTCAGTGGAGTGAGAGTCAGGCCTAGAGACAGGAGGTCCTAGGTTCAAACCCGGCCTCAGCCACTTCCCAGCTGTGTGACCCTGGGCAAGTCACTTGACCCCCATTGCCTACCCTTACCACGCTTCCACCTATGAGACAATACACCGAAGTACAAGGGTTTAAAAAAAAAATATTCATTTTAAAAGCCTCAAGATTAGAGACCTTAGATTAAGAACTCCTAGAATAATCTTTTCATTCTAAATCCACAGTAAAGAAGCAGATGAGAAGGAAAGAGGTCAAAGGCTCTCTTTGTTCAGAAATGGAACTCGGGATGGTACAGTGGGAAAAGAACTGAGTTTTCCATGAGAGAACTTCGGTTCTGATCTTCTCTAATACTACCTGTATGTCTTTGGGCTTCATTTGGCTTCTCTCTCATTATCTGTAAAATGAGGGTGTTGGTCTAAATGACTTCTGATGTCCCTTCCTACTCTTAATCTATAATTATGTTATTCTTTCAGCATCAAAATTTTAAGTCATGGGGAAAATGTGTCTTGATTTTTAAAATAGGAAGAAGGGGAAGAATACCTATGGGGAGGATATTCTCTTCTTTAACTTCATCTTTCTTCACTAACCCCATTGCCAATTAGGAAAGCAACCCTTTTTGCATTCAAAAGAAACTTAAAACAACATTTTTGCCATATTTCACAGTTTTAAATGATTTAAATTAGAAGTATAACCACATGAGTATCATTAGGATTTCACACCAGATGTGAAGACCTCACACTAGATTAGGTTGCTGGAAAAAGAAACCAAAAGATTAAATAAGCCACACTTAATTTGCCGCAGGAAGTATTGTAATGGAAAATATGGTAACCAAACATTTAATTAATATAAATATAAAAATACTGGATATAAAACATTGAATGATACAAATATACAAATTGTTCATCAATTATAAATTATACAGCTATTTAATATAGAGCTTTCTAAAGTGCATTTTTCTCCATTTATGTGATTTATGTTTAAAGATAAACTAGGACAATAGAATAATCATATAAAACTATATTTAATATAACAATACTTATTTTTATAAAGTCATTAACTCCCACATTTCCTTTGTTGTTTTTATTTTAACAAATTGGAGTCTGAAGGATACCACACCTTAAAGTGTCATGGAATTCCAAAAAGTTTCTTTAGGAATACTTGCCGAATTAGAAGAAACTTTGAGGAAGATAGGGACATTTTTGATTAGTTGGTTTTTTTTTTTTTAACTTTTTTTAAAATGATACTATCAGTTCTAAGAAGGAAGAGTGGTAAGGACTAGGCAATTGGGCCTTGTCACATAGCTAGGAAGTATCTGAGGTCAAATGAACCCATGGCCTTCTGTCTCCTGGCCTGGTTCTCTTTCCACTGAGACACCCAAGTGTCCCAATTTAATAGCTTTTTGAGAAATTTACTTGGAATATTTATTTTACTACCCTTCTCACATTGAAAAATTTCCTCTAGTTAGCAAAGACCTTAGAGATCATGTGTTTTATCTTAAAGACTTTTTAATAGTCTTTTGTGCATTCTTGAGCTTCAGAACTAGATCAGCACTAGAAAGTACCTTGTATCTTGATACAAAATATACCTATTTTTAAAATGCATGGCCCCACCACATTTGCTCTAAATTTTTTAAGCCTTAATTCCTCTACTATCTCATTCTTTAACAGTGTGAGATGTCTTAAAACTTTAGTGAAATGGCATTCATACACACAGCACAGTTTGAACTTGAATCCAGGCTATCAAAAGTCTTTCCATCTCCTTCCAATAAGTCTTGTATTTTAAACTCTTAATAGTGATCTATAACCGTTTCTAGAACACTGTTCTTTTTCTTTTATCAGTGATTTAGAAACTGGAATAAGCTGCATGACTTGACTGATTTTTTTTTTTATAAAAAAACTTATGCATATATTTATCAGACTTTGTATAAATATTATGTTAAATATTTTATTTTCATTTGATGGTCTCTATTGCCCTTGTTCTGTTTTCAAATAAGTGCTGTCTTGGCTTTTTTTATGTGGATTATTAATATCAGGTAAGGCATAAACCAGGGAGGCATGCCCACCAAATATTATGGAGTTGATAAAACACACCCTATAGATTGAATAGGAATTTCTTATAGAGTTGATGTCATCCTCCAAATGCTCCTATTTGTCGATGACATTGTCCTTCAAGACCTGGAACCTTATAGAGCCTTCTGGATAAAATCCAGATCAAATAGTGTGATAACCACTCAGCAATTAAAAACAAAATGACGACTTAACATGGTAAACAATTGTTTCCATTAATTACTGCTTTAATACTTCACAGAGTATTACTTTACCTTTCATTTAGAAGGAAAAAGTGACCAAGGTTCCTCCTAATTTTTTTAAATTGTAAACTGGCGATCATACTTTATTAGCAACTGATGGTGAAAACTAAGCAATTTTAACAAAATGTATTGTTTATTATTGTGACCAAACTGACCTAATGTGAATTTGTTAAAAGGCATACTTATTATTGGGCTGTATGATAATTAATCATAAAGACACTGGGAATTGACAGGGCTCAAAGAGAAATTCTTATTTTGGTTTAGATTTATTAATGCTCTTGAAGGAACTTGCTCTTAAAAAGGGCAAATTTAAAAAAAAAAAAAAAAAAAAGGTCTGGATAGGATTTCCACTGACAGAGAAAGGGGCCTGCCAACCATATATAACTTTTTTTCCCTTCCTTTATAAAGTCTTCTAAATAGGCTGAGTAGTATAACTTAAGAAAATGCTACCTCTTAATTTATTACCTAAAATTCTAACAGAGTTCTATTTTTTGGGACTAACAAGGTGTTGAGTGTGGCCTTTAGTCATTTAAATTTAATGTAGATTGATTTAATCAAATTGCTTTCCTATCTAGCATTAAGAGTATATGGAAATTTTTAGAGAAGAGAAAGAGGCAGATTGATTTAATCTAATTATTTTTCTACCTAGCATTAAGAGTATAGAAAATTTTTAGAGAGGAGAAAGAAAGATGGAACCTAATTTTGAAGTGTGAAACTTGTTTGTATAGAATACAAGGTTTGTAGATTTGTATAGAATATTATACTAGATCAGGTTGGGATATCCAGAAGAAAGTATTAGGATACTGGGCTTCTGGGGAGGACTGGCAAAAATGAGGGCGAGGCAGGTGGGAGAAGGCCAGACTACAAAAAGATCATGGGAGATAAAGAATCAATAGGAAGGAGAGAACTACAATGAAATTTAATTGTCAAATTTTGCCTATTTCTCTCACCCATCATTTATTTAACTATTGTCAAGTTGTGTTCCTCCAAGCCTCTTTGACCTACCATAATAGGTTGAAAGTGTGGGGGAAAATATGGGCTGAACTTAGGGAACATGCTGATTATCTGAGATATTTTGGGGGAAAGTGTGGTGGTGGTAATGATGGTGGTAGTGTTATCAGATAGGACTAGAGACTTGCATAGAATAATGGGAATGAAAGATACCAACTGGCCTCAGAATATGATGAAGAGATGAGAAGTACATTGAAAAAATATGTGTAACATTTATATGAATAAATGTTGATACTTAATGTTTCATAACTCACTTTTAACCACTAATGTACATCTATACTTGAGCACTAGTTTGGGGGTGGGGGAAGTGACACAGATTCTTATAGTTTATAAAGACTCAATGAAGGAAAGAGTAGGAAAAAATTTAATTACACTTTGTAAAAAAGTATAACATTTAAGTATATTAATATCACTTTATTAATTATATATAATTAATAAAATAGTAAAAATAAAATATAGCAAAAGTAAAAAGTTTAATGTTAGCTGGATACAATTAAGTGATGAAAAATATTTGATTCTTATGGTGACGGATTATTTTTAGGAGTCTTGTGTCAACTTTTGCCTAGAGATCATATGGAAAATGATTTTATGCTATAGAAAAATTTCTCTATTTCTCTTGTTGCTCAGTCTTTTCAGTTGTGTGCAGCTCTTTATGACCTCATTTTGGGGTTTGTTTGGCAAAGATAGTGGAGTAGTTAGTCATTTCTTTCTCCAATTCCTCCTCCAAGATGAGGAAAGTGAGGAAAACAGGGTTAAGAGACCCAAAGTCGCATAACTATTAAGTGTCTAAGGCTGATTTTGAACTTGGATCTTCCTGATTCTAGGCCCAATGCTCCATCTTTTTTTCTTATTTCTCTTCTTAGAGGTTTAGAAATAGTATAGAATTATTTTACCTTTGTTAAGTTGTCTAATTATATTTGCTTAGATAGTGTAAGATACTGCTTATATGTCTCTGGCTTTTATTTTAAGTTTTATTTAGAAAAATAGAAATATTTTAAGGAAAAACTAAATAGCTCTAGACCTAATTTTTATTTTTAATCTTTCTAAACCAGTTTCCTCATTTATAAATTGAAAGTTTAGATGAGATGATCTTTAATTTCCTTTACAAATGTTAAACTGTTCATTGACATTATAAAGACTCATATCAAATTGAACATCCTGGAATCAAAAAGTAAAAAATACATTATATTCAAGTAGTTAAAAATAATTTAGTTGCTTCTACTACTCTTATTCAAAATGAGAAAGTATTTATCAAACATCACTTTCATGTAATTTCATGGTCTAGAGAGTATTCTGACCAGAATTTATAAGAAAAGGATCAACTTTATAACTGTACCATGTTCACTGTACTGCTTTCGATGGTATATGGAATTGTCTCCCAAAGACTTGAACCCTGCTCAGGCTGGTACAGTGGAAGGAACGTTGTATTTGAAATTATTGAATTCCAACTCTTCAAAATTACCTTTTATACCGGGCAAAAGAATTTTTGTGGGCATTAGTTTCCTCCTTTATAAAAATGAGTAATAACTAGATAAATTTCTGATGATACTTCTATCTCAAAATCTAGGATCATGTTATCTTTTTTGGAACTTTAGTTGTAAAATCAAAACCTGATAGAGATACATAGATAATCTGAAAATTGTTTTAGGAGAAGATTTTAAAATTACCTGCTTAGGATGGAAAAGTTAATTGTTGGAGGTGCTTTGGTAAGACAGCTGTGATAATTTGAGATTAGCAGAACTGTGAATTGGTCTAGCCATTCTGGAAAATAATTTGGAATTATTCAAGAAAAGTTAATAAATTGTTTACTCTATATGATCCAGAAATACCATTACTGAGATTTTATCCCCAGAGTTTTAATAGTTAATAATAATTAATAAAATATATTTGATACTTTTTATTTAAAATTATACACATAATGTAAAAATTTATACACATAAATATATACACATATATTCATTGCAGTATCATTTATGGTAATAAAAAGAAACAAAATACAGTAGCTGAGAAATGGTTAATGTGAATGCAATAAAATATTACTGGACCATAAAGAATGATGGATATGAAGAACTCATTAAAACTTAGAAAGATTCTATGAAGTAGTGCAGAATGAAGAAAGAAGAGCTAACAGAACAATATAAATGTTAACAGTGAGACAAAACGAATGTCAATCAACCATTGCTGTTGATACTCTATTGCAGTGATTGGGAAGCTTGGTGTGTCAAAATTTGCCAAAAAAGCCAGCATAACTCAGGTGGTGTGTCACTTCAAGGAAAAAAAATCACAATTTTGTGATTTATAGTTTAAATGACAAATTGTATAATTGTAATATATAACTATTTAATAAACCAAAAAAGGTAAATTAATATAGGTAGAATTGTTGCCTATAGTGCACAGAGTGTCTATACTGCACTACAGCAAATGTTTCAGAAACTTCTACTTCTCTGTATGTGGCTGCATGGTGTCATCAAAAATGGCTACGTGTGGCATGTCATAGGTTTGCCATCACTGCTCTATTGTCTTGAGAGGAGACATCTTTCATTCATCAAGCTTTTCTTTATGCCATCATTGGCTGTCATGCTATTAAAGACTTTGAGTCAATTTTGGAAGGGTACATGGTCTTTGGGGAATTAGGGAAGAGTGTTTATGTCTCAATATTTGAGGGAGTTGTTTTTTGGTTCAAAAGAAAATTTATCAATAGTTTTAAAAAGAGAAAATTACTCCTACAAAAAAATTGTGTCACTCCAAATCTAAGGATAGCTGACTATACATAATGGGGGAAGTTGCCAAGATTCTGTGATATATAGATGTTGGCTTGATTCTGGGAGAATTTTCCCACCTCACATAAGGCAAGTTGTTTATTCTGGGAGTTGATGAGGGGCAGGAAAATGTACATATTAATTCCTTTAACATTTGTAAGAACTCAATAAAAATGTATACAGTGATCCCTCATCCAGGTGAAAATCCTCAAAATAGCAGAATTATATTTATTTTATTACTTATATATATTGTAAGGCTTTATAAACCCTTCCCACTCTCTAAACCTTTTCTATACTCTTATTAACTTTTCCCAAACTCTTATAAACACTGAGCCAATCAGTGCTCATTATACAGAACACAGCACTGTGGTTGGCCGCCTTTTGTTCCATCAGCCAATAGTACGCTGTGCACAATCTCAGGTTGGCGAAGTGGTGTCCTGCATTTCCTTGTGTACAATATGGTATTCATCTGCAAAAATCCCACAATATGGTGAAAACTCTGTGATACAGCATTAGATAATAGATTTTTTTAAACTGTGATATAGTGAAGCTGTGATAAGTGAATTGCGATATAGTGAGGGATGACTGTAATTGGGGGTGGGGGAACCTTAAGCTCAAAAATACTTTTTTAAACCACCATAATCATTAGAAATTTTTTACTGATTTTACGTTGAGAGGGGGTCTGAATTTAGTTTCTTAAAAATCTGTTTAAAAAAAATTTAAATATTTACTTTGAAAGGGGTAGTAATGGCGTTGCTAAAGAAACAAATCTTTGGTAACTTTAGATAACCAAGTGTTTCCCCCTTAGCCAGCACAATAAGAAAAATATGGATAATGTTCTTATTCAGAGAGCATTTTATTATGAAACATTTTTGAATTAATAAATGCTAAAATCTCATAACTGAGTACTTAAAAATGGAAGCCAGTATGGTGCCCCAAGATTGTTTTTAAAGACTGGCAGGGACTTCTTCTTTGTTTTGCATTAAGCTGCTTTTCTCTTTGCCCATTATCACCACATCTTAGACCCCTGATGGCAAACGTATGACATGCGTGTCACTGACATGCGTGTCACTGACACGCGTAGCCATTTTCGATGACAAGTGGCTGCATACAGAGAAGTAGGTTTGCTGTAGTGTAGTGTAGACACTCTGTGCAGGAGGCCAAAACAACTGTCACTGAGCGGGTAAGTTAAATAATTAGTTTTTGATTTATTAAATATAGTTATATATTACACTTATACATTTTTGTTATTTAAACTATAAATACTGCAAAATTATGGTGTTTTTTTTTTTTCTTGAAGTGACACACCACCCGAGTTATGCTTGTTTTTTTGGCAAATTATGACACACCAAGCTCAAAAGGTTGCCCATCACTGTCTTAGATCCTGGTACAGCTTTAAGGATACCTGGGGTCATTCTAAATGGAACAATAACTAAAGGTAGATAAAGAAGGCAAGTACCTCAGTTCTGATATATAGGGTTGAGGGCCACAATGAGGAACACTAATTTTATTTTAATATTTTTATAAATGCACATATTTTTGATTCTGTGGAATTTTGGTCTCCATCAAGGTGCATAGGTTACAAATAAAGGTTTCAACCCCACCCTCCCCATTCCCCCCATTAATAATGAATGAGTGAAAAGTCATTTATTAAGCCCTGTGCTAAGTAGAATACGAGGGACACAATTTTCAGACATTGATTTCTTGTCCTGCCTGCAAGTTGAAACGAAATCTTAACAAAAGGTTTTGAACTTCCCTAAAAAGGTCTTTTAAGATTGTGATTCCCTGATTATGGCTTCAGTATCCTGAAAGAGTAATCCCTACACCAACCTTTCTGATTATTCCTCAATATTGGAATCTTAAAAGCTTCCCTATCTAGTTTCAAAGACTTTAGAAGTTCCTTTGGGATTGGAGATGCATTCTCAGACATAAGCTTAAAGGTTTACTAAAATTTTCTACTTCAAAAACAACAAGGCTGGTAGCCATTGACTACGTCCCTTACAACATTTTCCTTGCCTTGTGCACCTCTCCATCCTCTTGTTTTAAATTGTTGAATCGGCTGTATCTCCATAAGCGTGCATACGTGTAGATAAGTATTAAATGTACCCTCAAAAGAAGTAATTATGAAAAAAATACAACTGGTTAAATGTCACTTTTGATGGAAGGAGAAATTTAAGGACTTATTCCATACAGTGGAAAGCTATGAAACCAATCTTACTTAGTTCCTATGCCAGAGACACTAGTTTTAGACAGTCTAGAAAACAGGGTGGCAGCCATGTATGGCTCAGACTTAATAATATAAGCAGTCTTGAAGGTGAGATTTTTATGACTTCATAACTCCTTTGAACTCCAGTGGCTTTCTGCAAATGTCTTAATGTATGTCACAAATGAAGGGGGTAGCAGAGTGTAGTTGAGGTACTTCCCAGAGAAGCACAAATTCTTGAATGGATTGAAGACTTATGGAGGCCAAAAACAAAACATGAAAATTCTAGCTTGATAGATTTAATTATAGTTATATGGTGATCACTGACATAATTCAAAGGAAAATACATGTTTTTTAAAAGGATAAAATATGTTGATATTCTTGATATTATTAAAATGATAGTGGTATACTTCATAGTGAAAAATATCTCTCTCCTCTTCCTCATCATTTACTAATTTTTTAAAAATGGAAGTTTTAAATAAATGTATACAAAGGGAAAGAAAAAGTTAATTTTAGTGAGGAATTGTTTTAGTTTTCTATTTCTACTTTAAACACCAGCATCTCTGGCAGTTGTTGTTGGTTTTGTTTTGTTGTTGGGTTTTTGTTTTTTTTTTGTGCAGAAACTACCAGAAACTTGATTTAAATTCATACACTGAACAACTTTAGATATGAATTCATATCTGCTATGCATTTCTAATGACAGGGCTAGAAACCAAGAAAGGCACGTTACAACATAGTTGCATTTTTGAAAATGTCGTTTTGTTAAGCTTCACAAGTTTGTTTTGTGACCATCTCTGGAACTGGTACAATAGTAATAACTACTTTATCTCAAACACTGTGATTACCAGGGATTAGTTCTAAATGTAATTGGCACCCTTCAACCATTTGGAGAAAGTCCAGTTCATTTCCGCTGATCTCATGCTGTTAGAATTGAGAATCTCTTCTGTCAATAGCAATAATGCTAAGGACTTAGTCGCATCATTGGTCAACTACATAAAAAATTAATTTGCCTAACAGACAGTAAAGTCGTTCTCTATATTTTTTAAATGAGTCTTGCTCAAGATTCTTACTTTAAAACTTAGCAATCAAAGATTTCTAAGAATGTTGTAAAGAAAATTCCAAAGTATAAAGGAAGAAAAAAAAATCTATTTTTTCCTAGGAGAAAGAATAGATGGATTGATCTCTTAAATTAAGGCTATATGGTGAAGGAATCAACTTTTTCCTGCATTGTACTATCTGCATTTTGCCAGCAAAAGTAATGAGTTTAGAACGTGGAGGTGGCGGGATCTAACTCCATTATTTGAACAGAAAGTTGTCATGATGCCTTAAGGGCTACATATCTGTATATATACTGCTGAAGCAAACAAAAGGATTACATATCTGGATAAACAAGTCTTTCCCTTTGTCCATGATAGAAATTCTTTGCTCTTCCTTTCTAGGACTCACTGGGGAAACATTCCTAATGGGCACTAGGTAGAGAAGGAATAGTCTTCTACCACTCTCCCTCAAACATTTAAGAGTTATTTTCTGTCTGTGACTGTTGTTCTGGCATTTTTAGTTGTGTCCTAATCTTCATGACCCCATTTAGAATTTTCTTGGCAAAGATACTGGAGTGGTTTGCTACTTCTTTCTCCAGCTCATTTTACAGATGAGGAAATTGAGGCCAACAGGGTAAAGTGGCTTGCCCAGGGTCACACAATTAGTGTCTGAAGCCATATTTGACCTCTGGTCTTCCTGACTACAGGCCAGGCACTCTATCCCCTGTGCCATCTAGCTACCCCATCTATGATACTGCCAAGGATTAAAGGCACTGAAGAGTCATCATAACAGATATTATTTACACAGGTGCTCAAGACAAGGTTGTAGAGTTATATTTCAAGTTGGAAGGGTCCTTATGTAGGCCATCTGCTTCTGCTGCCCTGATTTTATAGATAATGAAATTAAAGCCCTGAGATATTAAATGATTTGCTCAAGGTTACACAATTAGTAAGTAGCAGAGCCAGTAGCAGAGTTTAGGTTTTCTATCTTCATATTCAGTGTTCTTTTTGTTATAATAATTTTAAAACTTAAATCCTGAAAAATAATTGACTACTTGACAACATTGAGGAAAAATTGTAGATTACCTACCCACTTCTAGTAATTCACAAAAAATATTACCAGAAAGAATCTAGAAAACATTGCTAAAAACCACAAATTCCTGGACAGGAAAGTGTAGGAAACCTAGGTATTTTCTTCACTGCTATCTATTAAGGGCAAAGGCTTTAGAAGTGAATAATTAGTTAAGAAGATAGTGTCTGAAAACGGGATTTGGATTTTTGGACTGCAACTTGGAATATAGGAATGATGGAGCAGAGTCAGGATGGCAGAATGAGAAACAGCATTTTTGCCTTAGCTTCTCTATAGCCTCCTTCACAACAGCATTGAAAGTATATCATGCTAAATTCTGAACAAGAAAGCCAAAAGAAAAAGTCACATTGAGTCATTTTTCTAGCTCAGGGAAGCTTAGAAAGCTATGTAGACTCTAGGACAGCACACCAGCAAAGGGGAGCACCTAGCAAGTGTGGGCCAAAGCAGGAAGCATTCTAGGACCTAGAGAAGATAAGGAGATTGAACATTGGTACAAGAAACACTTGAGCAGAAAAAGATACCAAGAGACCCCTATAGTAGCATCAGGAACAGGAAGAAGTGCCATCTGGCAGCTTTGTTGCCAAGGTAGAGATGAGAGATCATTAAGAGAGCAGAGCCCCTGGCTATGTAAGGAACAAGTTCCAGAAATATAACTGGGTTGCTTTGAGCCCAAGTAGATAGTGGGAATTAAGTTCTAGTTTTTAGGTTCACACATAACTCTATAGTAGAACAAACCAGGACAGAAGACCAAATCAAAGTGAGAAGAAACTGAAAAACAATCCAGGAGGCCAATAGTGACACTAACATAAAGTCCAGAGTCTAGAGTTAGACTGGAAAATAAGCAAAGAAAAAACCTGACCATAAAATGTAGGAATGACTGCTTTTAGCCAGCAATAGAGTATATTTAATGGGAAGAAGAAGATCTTCTAGGAATCTTATAAATCTATCAAAGAGGGCTTTAAACTGAAAAGGAAAGGGAAGGAAGAAAATAAAATATGTAAATCTGCCTAGGTAGATACCACAGAAAAGACACAAAGTTCACCTTTAACCAACTCTTAAGAAAGATCCAGTCTGTTCAAACCTGTAGCTTTAGAAGTCTTTGTACAAATGCACACATTGTGGGTGAATAAGAAAAATGACTTGGAGATTCAAATGTACAGTGGCAAATCTGAGTTCATCTGACATTTGTTGGAATAAATGAAACCTGAATGGAATATGGCTCTAGAATAGGAATTCTCAACATTTTGTGCCATGGATCTCTTTGGCCATTTGATAATGTCTGTGGATCCCTTTAGAGAATATTTTTAAATGTATAAATACATAGAATTACAAAGGAAATGAATACTTTGAAATAGTTATACACACATACACATGCATATTAAGTTCATGGATCCCAGGTTAAGTTCCCTGTGCTAGAAGGTTATACCTTATTAATGATCATAATAAAATTTTAAAAAGAAAAGACAATAAATGTTATACTTTAAAAGTATTAGGGAGACTGCATAATAGCATTTTGTACTGAGAATACGAATTCGTATGAGAAAAATCTAGGGACTGAAGAGTAAAGACGAAGAATAAAGGCTGAGCTACGTTGTTCTCAAAGTATACTGCAGACCACCTGAACAAAAAGTGGAACTGGATAAGTTCCATAAAAATCATAAATATGGCAGTGATTCAGGACTTTGATTTTCCAGATGTTTTCTAGAATTGTATCTCTGGTTAAATAGTAGGACCCATAGAATAGCCATTACCTGGAAGGAAAGTCTTCAATTCAGTTATTTAATTGCTTGTTACACATCATACTAAAACAAGACCTTTTTTGCCCATAGTTACTAATCTTATGAAATTTGCTGTAGTGGTACACCAAGTAAATTCAAGTCTTTACCAGATCTTCTGCCAAAGTCCTAATCTAATGTCTTCTTGACATGGAATTCATCCATGAGACAAGAAGCACCAATAGAGAAAAACATCTAGTAGCTACTAATAAGCTGGTATGGGCAGGGCACTGTATAATTATCCAAAGTTAAATGTGGAAAGGCTCACACGATGAATTTTTTGGCCACTAAAACTTCCTAAGTTGTAGAGGTCAACACTGCATGAAATGTTTTAATTTCATTAGAGGATAGGAATGAACATCAATGGAATGATTTCTTTCAAGTATTGAAATATGTATATAAACGGCTTGTAATGAAATGAGGGGGGAAAACTTCATAAGACACAACCCAGAAAAATGGAAGGGTTTGGGCCAATCTTGATGGAAATTCAATTCTGTGATTGACAAGAGAAATAAGGAACCTAAACTCCCTAAGAAGCCTTCCTTAATCAATTAAGTATTTATTTGCACCTAATAGATGTCGATTACTGTTAGCAGATACGAGAAAATTATAAGACATTGTACCGTTTCCAAGAACTTTTGGTCTGGTTGGAGAGATAAGACCTATAATTAGAGAACATTACATGCTGGCATATAATTAAGTCCTAGATAGTGTGGTTTAAACTACATGTGTTTCAGGTGTTTGGAAGTGAAAGAGAATATTGTAGCCTGAAATAATAGGAAAAAGTTCATAGAGAAGATGGGAATTGATCAGGCTATGGAAAGAAAGGAAGATTTGGGGTAGGCAAAAAGAATATAATTCTATGCAAATAGAAGACTAAGAGCAAAGATCTTTGCAGGGAAAGATTAATTTAAAGACATTTAAAGTGATGGTAGAGACTAATCTGACTAAAACAAATGATGGTTAGAAGGACAGGAATACTTTTTTTCTAAAAGAAATTTAAAAATGAGAGCTACTGTAACTGCCATCAGGAAGATAAAGACTCTTACCTCCCTTCCAGTCCATGGAAACATTGCTGGAACTTACTATTATTTCTAAAAGTGGAGCAGGGCCCCAAATATATAGATAAGAAAAAATGAAATTTTTCAGTTAAGGGAAATTTAAAATTTAAATTAAAAAAGTTATATGCCTTTTTCTTTTATAGTTATTACCTGATATATTCTTCTCCTATTAAACTCTCTTTTATACAAAGAAAACCAGTTCAGCAAGATGATAACTGACAAAAATTTGTCCTGCCATGTCTAGCACTTTCCTACTAGTGGAAGACAAACATGGTTCATCAATATAAAGAAATTTTAGTTTTTGCTAAATTACTATTTTTACTGATTACTTTTGGCTCTGTCCCGTGTAGGCATGGGTGTCAGTGGTGGAAAATTAGCTTCCACCATATCCCAAACATATATTTTTAAAAATTCACTCATACGTCAGTACTTGAAGAATTGAATCTCTTCCCTGACTATATACAAAGCTAGGTCCTTCTCTATGTTTGAATGGAATTACCTGAATTCATAGAGCATATTCAGCTGGTAGAGAAAGGACATTCAAACATTCTTTTTTTAAAATTGGTTTTTAAGTGACTAATTGAAGCTTAAGAGGAAAATGGGGATGGGGAGCACATGGATAGTGATACATTAAAACTGAAAAGAAAATTTCCCATGTGAAAAGTTGCTAAGTAGAGATGTTTCTACTTACTGGGTCTACCAAAATCTGTCTAGGCACTTGTGTCTTTAATTCTCAATCAACTAAACATTAAGCTAACACTTTTGAGGTTGTTTGTTTGCTCTGTTCTCTTCTGATGATTTGCCATAGATTTCCTCAAGAGGTTTTTGGTCAGAATGGAGAGATGGTAACAAATAAATTGGTATTCAGAAGGCAGTAATTCAGAATCACATTTCAGTTCAGAGGGTCTTAATTTATTTCTAAGTTACCTGCCCCCTCCTTCTATATCTAGAGAGAGAATTTTAAGCTTCAGAAAGTAAGCCTTTTAACTGCTTTTGCATTCAAACACTTAAAAGGTAATTGGGGAAATGGATAAATGAAATCCAGAGAGGATTACAGGTTTTCAATTTTGCTTCAAATTTCAATCTCCTTATATAAAATTTGTACTCAAGGCTGGCTTCACATAGCCACTTTAACATGCTTCTAGATCACCCTTACCATTCAGATGTGATCAAAGAAAGCAAATTCATTTTTTAGCACTATCTTCTTGTTAAAAACAGAATGAGGAGAGTCAAAATCCTCCTCTTATCCAACACCATCTATAGCATAAAATTGAAACAAACAATAATGGTGTTGGTTGCTCTTCAGGATTCTCTATATCATTGCTTCCCTGAATTAACTATGTCTCAAAATGGACTAATTTACTCTTCATCCGCTTTCCATCTGGTGAGAGTATTCATGAACCATGAGATGACCAGACGGGAAGAAGAAGAAGAAGTAACTTCCATGCACATTCCATGCACATTCTAAGGTTTATGTAATAGCCACTTAAGAAAACAAAAGTAGGACTTACATTTAAGGCACCAAAGGCAGGGGGATCCGCTTGAGGGAATTGTAATGTTATAAATTGTTACAACCTAAACCTAAAATAATAGTATTGGGAACCAGGGCAAATGAATGTCTTCAACATAAAGAAAAGGAGTCCTATTGTCTCATAAAGGAAACCAATGAGATTTTTTTATGCCCAACAGTATTCTTGTCTGAGAGATTTGGGGATGCTGCCTAACGGCTGTGGATATTAATAAATGAGTGGGAGGAAATTCAGTTGCTTCAACTCTGCTAGGAGTCATAGACTCGATGGAAATAGCATTGGAATGAAGAGTCCAAAGACCTGAGTCAAGCACCATATACTGTGTGACCCCAGAGAGGGCATTTAGCCTTTGCTGTTTTTTCCCCGCGTGTAAAGCAGGATGTTAATACTTATCCACCTTTCACAAACGTCAGTGGGCATCTAATCCATGAGTATTGTGTGCGGAGTGCCGGGCCAGGATTGTCTGAGAGCAGTGCCCTCGCTGCCGTGTCACAGCCCAGGAAGATGTGACTCCAACATAACAACGTGAGGTAGAAGCCGAGTGCTTTGGGATTTAGAAAGACTGAGGTGTGATCAGTGAAGGATGGAAGGAAGAAGCGATCGTGGGGGCTTATCAGACACCGTAAAGCACAGGAAGGCTTTCAGCGGTCAGGGATGGAGAATGGGAAGAGGGGGCGGGATGATATAGGTGTGAGAAGTAGGGAACAGTCCCACCGAGAGTCCGTGAAGATTATATCCTAGGTTGGAGAGGACTTGGAAGGCCAATTAAGGAATTTGTTCTTTGTTCTGTAGGGAATGGGAGAACCTGTGAAACAAAAATGGACATAATCAAAACAGTACATTTTTTCGGAGTGGGAAAAGAATAATTCAAATAGGAAAATGGTAATGAAAGTCTAGATGGTGTGATAGAATATATGAGAAGGGGACAGATCAGCAGCCAGCGCAGAAGTCAACACTACAGGATTTAACAGCTGATCAGCGTAAGGGATGAGAGAAGTTTTGCCATGATTAGAAAAAAGTCTTAATGGACTTTGCCTTCTGTCAAGTTTAATGCTTTTTACTTTTAGATGTATGGAATGACCTGTCTTTTCACCCATGGCATAATTAGATCATGGGGTCATAGATTTAGAGTTAAAAGAGACCTTAGAGGTAATTATCTGGTCCAGTCTACTTAAAAAAGGTACACAGAAAAGTGGAGCTAACTAGTGAAACAGACACAATATAGAAATGTACCACAAATAAAATTATTATAATAATGATAGCTGACATTAATTTAATGCTTATGTATGCTAAGCACTTTGCAATTATTATTTCATATGATCCTCACAACAATCTTGGGGAGGTAGGTGCTATTATATTAGCTCTATGTTCAGTTGAGGAGTCAGAGATAAAATAACTTGCCTAGGATCACAGCCAATAAATGTCTAAAGTCAAATTTGAACTCAGGTCTTCCTGATCTCAAGCCAGGCATTCTGTCTGCTATATTACCTAATTGTTCCAGGCTCTATCTATATTGACTAAACTTAGTATTTTGTTTAATTTTGTGAATTAGTTAACCTCAAATGGATAGAAAGACAACAGTTAACTTATTTCTCCTTTGGAAATCTACACTGATTTCAGTGTAGAGGGACTTGGGCATCTAAGGGGTACAGTGGAGAGATATTTGCCAAGAAAACCTTAAATGGAGTCATGAAGCATTAGACGCAACTGAACCAACTTAACAAAAACAACAACATAGCAGGATTATGGTTAATAAAATATTCCTAAATAAAAATATTTTTATTTTTTAAAACTTTTATATTATATATTATAAAATATTAAAATAGGTAAATAGATAATAGGTTTATAATACAATAAATATATAAATAGAGATATTCATAAAATTTTTCTAAAAAATTTTAAATTCATAAAATTGTGGCTTATAAAGATGAGTATAGCTGACTTCCACTGAAGTCATACCCTAATGATTTATCAGAGCATGGTGCTAATCCCAGGTTCCAAAAGGCCATGCCAGTAAATACAATCTCTAGCTGCTCTTCCCACAAATGAAAAGTTTTTGATGGATGTGTGTTATGGCATAATATTATGATTTTCCTCTGAGGACTAGCAGTGATACTGATCAACTGAGGGCTAGCCACTAATGGACAATTTTTTTAAGGCATAGAAATTCACACATACCCCTGACAAAGAATCATGGTATCTTAGATTTGAGCTGAATGGGAACCCAGAGTCCTTGGAGCCCAACACCCACATTTTAAATATGAGGAAACTGAGACCCAGAGAGGTAAGTGACTTTCCAAGATCACACAGTCAGTAAGAGACAGAGTTAGAACTTGTTCCTCTGAAAACTCCTTCAGGGAGTTGGAATCTTCATCGCTGGGAAGTATACGTAGAAACCATGTATCTTTTGAAATAATTGAAGAATAATTTGTGAAAGCTAAGTATTACTTTTTACCTCTAAAAAAAGATTGTCTCAATGTAGTCTAAAATAATTGAGTTTGCCAGGGATTATAAAATGGTAGAGGCCTAATGAAATTTTAGTAGAGAGAACCATGAAAAAAATCAATACATGCATACTTTTTTTTAAGGTGGTTTAGTAAGAAGTCTGATGTTGCCAATTTAGGATCAATTTAGAGTACTGAGCAAGAGTACTAAAGAAATTTAAAATGTTATATTGAGCAATATGTCTTTTACAATAGCCAACAAAGCCAAGTTATTAGGGTATTCTATTGGCAATGAAAGACCAAATACTATGAAGTCGAATAAAGATTAGAAGGCATCCTTATAGAATATCTGCCTGGAGAACATTAATATATCTTCATAAATAGGTAGGCAAGGGAGAAAGAAAAGGAAATTTGAAGTCTTAAAATAAGCATTATATATAACACAGATCTTTTTTACATATCCACATGGATATCCACATCCATATGTCTCCCCTCCCTCCACCTTCCCCTCAACCTTAAGGTGTTAAAAAGATAATTATAGTCAAGATTAATTTTCACTTTTCTGCCTTAATTACTTTCCATTCTGACCTTATCAATACCATTTTCAAGAGGGAACATTTTCTAGGAATTTTTATTTGCTATATTTCTAAAATATGAGCCATTAGACATTAACTGTTTATTGAAATTTTTTTGGATTTTTCTCTGGTAACCCCAAATAAAGTAACTCACATTGTTGGAAATAGAAATATACAGTTTTTATATATAAAAATATGAGTTTTCAGGATGACTTAAAATAACTTATTTACACAATTATTCCTCTCAATTACTGGATCATCACAAGAAAACTCCCATTTATAACATATGACACTTCATTGTGAGTATAATGTTTGAAAAACGAAAGCAAAGATTGTATAACTGGAAGGAAAATTAGAGATTATTTAGTCCATTCCACTTATTTTATAGGTGAAGAAACTGAGGCCTAAAGAGCTTAAATGATTTACCCAAGGTCTTACAACACAGTAAGCCATTAATGGAGCCAGTGTTTAAATTCAGATCTCTCTAAACCCAGTGTTTCTTCAACTTAAATAGCTATTAATTTCTGGTTCTTGTGCTGAACTGGGAGGGAAAAACCAGGTTACATTTTGAAAACCATTCAGCCACCTTCTCCATCATAAAGTCTATTCAAATATATTCAACTAGTGAAGACTAAAGATATTTTCAGTTAAGATCATTTTTTAATGGTATAAAAAATAAAATGGTATAAAACATTTGAATGCATAACTTCTCAGACAACATAATAAAGGACAATGATGTTTATTATCAGCAGTTAATAATAGGCAGCATCAATAGTAGCACCTATTTTTAAATTTTTACTTAATCCTCAGAGGGTATGTATTTCATAAACCAACTTATTTTTATTACTGTACCTTACATAATAAAACTTTAAAATTACAGTTAATAATTTAGTTTAAAACACTGATTTTCAATTTTAATTTGAAAGGAAATAATTTTTCTGAGGGGGAAAACCCTCAGAGCAAAAGCAAGAGCACTACAGGTGTGATTTTATTTTGTGTTTTTTTAAAGAAACTATGTTAAAAAATAAATATTCCTAGCTTATTCTTGTTTTTTTTTAATTTAAGCCACTCCCCTCTCTTCTATCACTTTTTTTCATTTCATATTATTTCTTTGTAAAATCTAATAACTAGAAACAATAAAAGTACAAGTAAAAATTAGTATTGTTTTTTGTTTGCATTTGGCAAACCTGAAAACAAATTCTTTTCAAATCACATTTTTAAAAATTAAAAGCAAGTCATGTCAGTACTCATAAAAACAATTCAAGAAAATTTAAAAGTTTAGAAAACAGATAATTTAACTTCATGTCATTTTATGACAAATCTTAAAATGGATTTTTTAAGAAAGAGAAGATTAAAAACTGATCTGAAGAGAGAGACTACAAATGTGGTAGTATTAATTCCCTTTTAATGAAATGAACTTTTCATTTCTTTTTCTTTTGAATAAAGCAAATTTCCAAGTATACCAATAGGGATCAGCATTTTAGTTCTTGCTTAAGTTCCAATATTTAAGTGACATTAATCCTATTTTTGTACTCTGGAACCTACTATGGTGTCCTATTACATCAAAATTTAATCTCATTTTATCAAGTGAGGGAGTGAGAGAAGGGTGACATGCAAGATTATCTAAGATGAAGTCCCAGCTCTCATAGAATCACATTCAAATAAGATATGACATAGACATAATAAAAATATAAACCAAGTGCTTTTTGAGGCCTTATCAGTTTTACACTTAAAATTTTTCTCCCATTCTAAACATTTTTTTTTCACTTACTATGTCCGTATCCTATTTCAGTTCTCCATTACCTTTTAGATATCTTATGACAATAGCCTTCTAATTGGATTCCATTTCTACTTTTCTGCCTTGTCCAGAATCCAGCCTCCATGTAGCTGCTAAAATAGTGGTGCTAAATTACATGTCTATGTCACTCACATGCTCAAGAATCTTCAATAAGTCACTATTACTTCTGGGATAAAATATCATCAGTTTGGCATTTCAGACCTTTCAAATTATTGAGTCCTGCAGACTTCTATATTTATTTAATATTGTTCTCCTTCTTGCACTGTCTGTTCTAGCCAGTTTGTCTTACTTGCTTTCCCTGAATTTATTAGCATTTTCATCTCCTTTCTTCCTGCCTTTTCTCAAGGCTTTGCCCCATTTTTGAAATGTGCCCCCTACCCCGCTCTGCCCTTAAGAATCCTTAGCTGACTTCAAGGCTTTGTTCATATAGAGCTGACAAGAATTCCTCTAGTTTTTAGCACTCTCCCTCATTAAATATATTGTAAAAAGCACTTTCCAGACCTTTTTCACATCACTAGATCTCATATATTTTACCTCCCAACCAAACTCAACTGTTTCACAAACTTCAAAAGCTTTCTCCTGCTTCCATAAGGTCACATAATGCATTCCCCACTTTAAAATCTGTTTCATATGAAGGACTGTGTGAAATGGAAAAAAAAAAAGTTTAAGACACAACCCTCTCCTTCAAGAACCTTGTGGTACATCATTTGGGGAATAAAACAATTTTTTAAAAAACTACACACACACAAGGTCATGGTACAGTAGAACTGGTACTATAATTAGAGTCAGAGGATGTGGGTACCAAAGTGTGACCTTGAGCTAATCACCTAATCTCTAGAAATTTCAATTTTTTGCTTATAAATTAGAAAAGACTTTGATTAGGCCCCTTCTGGTTCTAACATTATGTTCCCAGAAATCTCAGACCATAGTAGAAGAGGTATCCCAAGACCATAGGTACAAGGATAAATGGGATAAACAATAAATGCTTAAAGAATGTAGAGAGAGGTCAGGTTTTAAGTGCCTCTGTGCTATAAAGAGAAACTTGTGACACTTCTATAATAAAGCTTTGTAGGGGTCTATTGCAGGGCCTCCGATTTTGCCCTGTGGCAGAACATATTCTAGAAATTGCCGTTGTATTTATAGTAGCTTCTCAAAATGCTGAAGTGGGATGGGGGGAGTGACAGCCAGAAGAGAGACGATGTGTGTCCAAAATACTGTTCCAAACACAATGGGTATAAAAACCTCATTAGTAATTTAACTTAAAAGTAGTATAGGACAGATCTTCTGTAAGCAGAGTTTTAGCTCCTATGAAATAGTGAGTTTTTTAAAAATAAGGTAATCTTTTATTAACATAGCTGATAAAAAATAGGCTAAAATATGGAGTATGTGCTAACTCTTCATTTTAATAGTGTCAGAGTGAAACTAATTCTGGCAATAGAGTTTATAGACATTCCATTTCAAGTTATCAAGAATTTAGACAAATTCCATAATATTCTATAACACCTTGTTATATAAGCCACTTGGGGATTTCAAATCTTTTCTCAGTAAGGTGATAATGTGCCATAAGTAAAATAAACTTTAAGTTTTCTCATATAACCTGTTTATTTAATAAATGGAAGCTCATTTTAAAATCACATCTAACTTGTATATAATAATCAAATATTCAGAAATTACTTGCGCTTTAAATTAAGTAATTGTATCTCTTCTCTCCTCCAAAACATTTTCTTTAATCAGTTGCTTTTTAAAATTTAATTAGAAGACTCCATTTTCACTTCTAAAAATTTCAACTCCTGGTATGTTTAAAAATTTTCCTAAGTACTTAAACATTTTGAAGTAAATTACCCTTTAAAATAAGTACGATTCTCTGAAAAATATTTGCATTATTAAAAGTAATATGTCTAAGTAATACAGTGATAGTTCAGTTGAAGGAAATCTCTGAAGAATTAAAAGTAGTTATAACCCAGAAGACAGTGAAGAGTCACCTGGTTGGTGCAAGCAGTCTATAATAAATGACCAGTGAGGAACTTTGATCTAGAACAAGAGTAAGAGATGCCATCAGGGACATGCATGCTAGGTCACGTAATGAGGGCAAGAAGTAAAATGTGGACAGCTCAGATAATTCCTTAGTAAAATCCAGGCTCTATGAGAAACTGAGCAAAGCTTCTGGGATATTAGGTGGGCCACCTATGGCAGGACCTGGACATGGAATTAAATATGATACATAGGCACGAATGGGTTGCCAGTAACATTGTTGAAAGGGATATCCAGATGCATGAGAAACACAAATCCATATGAGATTTGGTCCAACTCTTTCAAAATATAAAAGTGACTCGTTATTAATGACTTCATTTTCCTAATGAGCTATAAAGACATATGGCAGTGCCTATCTTGGTTTCTGTGGTCAAAGGGAGTACCAACATTCTCTCATTTTTGTTTTCTACCTTAAATGAAACAGTAACTAAAATAAGCTTTATCAGATTACAAAGAATAAAGATGTTTTTTTTAATACATATATCTTTTTAAAAGCCCAGAATCTCTTCCTCATCTTATTACTTCTTAAGAGAATGATGCATTTCTTTTGATTCTCCAGTCATGAACAATTATTTCCCTTTGGAAATCTAATTTATGTTCTCAGGGTAAAGTGATAAGCTTTGATGTTCTATTCTAA
Source organism: Gracilinanus agilis (assembly GCF_016433145.1). Lineage (NCBI taxonomy): Eukaryota > Metazoa > Chordata > Mammalia > Didelphimorphia > Didelphidae > Gracilinanus > Gracilinanus agilis. The sequence continues at coordinate 372,297,652 of NC_058133.1, read as the reverse complement.
AAAAAAAATTCCTCTTGATAAAGCTAAATTTTTTTTAAAGAATTGCCATTGTAAATCAGAAAATGATCGAGTCAGTTAAAGAGTTTGCCTAATTTTGAGGATTGGCAAGGCAAATAGGGCATAAAAGACAAGAGGAAAAAGGATTTTAGTATCAGTCTGACTAGCTCAACAAGCATTTATAAATTACCCACTACTATATGTATCAGACTGCTAAATCTTGTACTAAACTTTAGAGATAGAGAAAAATGAAACAATACCTGCCCCCATAGAGTTTACATTGTTCCAGTGTCAGTCACTGTCTTAAGTGCTTTACAAACATTCTCTCATTTGATCCTCACAACAACCTTGGGATAGAAATGCTATTATATGTTACATATGAGGAAATCAAGGCAGGTAGAAGCCAAATGACTCACTTGCCCAGAGCACTACAGAATTAGTAATTGTCTGAGACCGAATTATAACTCAGATTTTCTTGACTCTAGAACTGGCAGTCTCTCCACTGTTCCACCAAGACCCTAACAGAAGAAGATAGTGTGTGATAGGGAAAAGAAAGAGCATGGCACTCGGACCCAGAGCTCCATCCTTCCATGGATGCCAGCTTTGACTCCGCCACTCACCTGACCGAGTGATTTGAGGGCAAGTGAACTGACCTCTGAGGGCACCAATTTCCTTACCTATAAAATAATGGAGTTAAGAGATGACCAACAAAGTTCCTTTGGACTATGAAATTATATGAGACATCCAGAGAGAAGCATTTCAGGGTCCTTGGAGATTTGTATTTGATAGGGCTTTTTTAGATGCCTAAAGCGGGATCATTTGAAAATTGAGAAGGTTGGTGTATAAGAAGATGTAGGTTATAAATTTGGGGGTTTAGGACATATACCAGTCTCAACTCTTCTCATGCTCATGGGGTTGTACTAGTTAAAATGTGGGGAAATTCTTTTGACATTTTTTTTTGTTGTTGTTGGGCTGCTTTTGAATTTAGCTGGGCCAGATTTATATGACAGTTGGTATTCACGGATAGTAAAATAAATGAAGTTCAGCTTTCCTGTTGTCCAATTCCATTTACTGGTAATATTTAGCATCATAATGCAAGTCTGATAATCCTTTAAGTTCGAGATACTGCATTCTAGTGGTGAAATTATCTATATAATAGGTTGACGTTTTAGATTAGAATAATGGTGTTATCCAGGTTCTGTTTTATGCTCACATCATATTGGAAATAGACATAATTGACAAGTGAGAGTTTGAAGAAGCTGTAAATAAACTCCTTAGATTTTGCGTGTGTTTATATCTAGCCCAAAAAGATGGAATAGAAGAATGTTGATAATATGATCCCCAAAAGGACATTTTGTATTAAAGTTTTTACCTGATATTCTTGAAAAGTTAATTTTTTATGACATTTGAATGATTTCTGATAAAATGTAATAGAAAGCACTGTCAGGTTTTCTAAACTTGACATTTTTACCTTACTTCAACTTTCAGAGCTTTAAATAAAATTTGAAGAGTTGGAGATGCATCAAATTCCAACTCTAACATTATATAAGGAAAATTGATTCTCTCACCCCACCCTGTACTTTACTCGCTATTTTAAAGATCACTTTCTGCTCAACTTCCTGAAACAAAAGCAGGAGAGGAGTCAAGTAGAGAGGAGTCAAAGTATATAAGCACAACTGGTCTTCAGAACTGAGCCCTTTCATTGCCAAGAGGACAAGCAGGAAGAAGGAAGGCATTCTGAAATTTAGAGCTAATTACTGTTTTTCTCCTTCAGCTTAACTAGAAAGAGAATCTGTCTTTTTCAAAAAAAAAGTTTTTTTACTTTTTCTGTTGGATTGTTTTTGAATTTAGCTGTGGCAAAAAGGCTCGGACTTTTCTTGTTCAAATCCATTTTGGGGGATATTCAGAGGCATAATACTAACTTAATAATTTCTCAAATGGAGTTGAGTTATGGATTCATTCTAGTGGTAAAATGATCTATAATAGGTTGATATTTGAGATTAAGGTAGTTCTAGGGACTCTCCTTTCAAATTCAATATTCTTTTATACTTATTTTTAATTTTTTTATTGCATGCTTCCATTGGACTTGAACCAATTACCAGATTTTTACATATAATTACAACTTCCAATAGGACAAATTTATATAATGCAGTCACTTAAGAGGGTCCCTAATTTGTACTGATTGGGCCCCAGCTATATTCTCACTTGAATGTTTAAATTTATGGGAAGGCCAAAACAAAAGCCTTATGCTGCAATTATTTTGAGTCTGGCCATAGCTACTAGTAGTTCTTGGATCTGTTATGAGGGGTAAAAGAGGTAAACGCAGTCTTCAAGGCTTTCTTTCTTGAGAATTTCATGAAGAGGTTAAGAGAACACGATGGAAATGAAGGCAGAGAGAAGTTCTGTTTGGCTTTAGTGTAAAATACCTAAGGAGGTAGACACAGCTGAACAACTTAGGTAAGAGCTTGAACAAGTAGTTTGGAACTCATTTATGTAGAATATTGAATATTATTTAGGAGTTAATACTTCATTTAGAAGATAATTGAGAGCCATGGGAGGTTGGTTGTTATAGTTTTAAAGAACTAATATGTTTGTAGTGGTCCATTAAAAAGAATACTGGGATAGCACTCTGAAAGATGGATTGGAGAAAACAAAGACTTCAGGGAAGAACTTTTTACGGGAACATTTTAGTAGTCAAGTAGGAAGAAACGAAGAGCTGTGGTGATTTTAGCAGAGGAGAAGAAGAATGGGAAAGACATGGCAGTAGAAACGACAGAACCTGGCAACTGATTTAATTTTTTTTAGAGGAAGGAAAAGGGACTCAAAGATGATCATAATGTTAGGAGGCCAGGAATAGGGTTGGAATAATGAATCAAAATTAAGAAGGCAGGGAAAGGTATAGATGTAGGGGGAAAGATAATGAGTTGAGTTTCAGGTGCTAGTGAGACCCTAAGGTGCAAATATAGGTTCTAATAGCTAGTGCTCTGAAATATAAGAATCTTGGGGAATACATATTCACAAGTCTAAGAGAGGAGGAAGAATAGAGTGGTCAGAGAGAAATTTGAAGAGACCTAGACAGACAGACGGAAGAGTCATTGAGATGAAGGCATTAAAAAAAAAGATTTTATTTGATGATAGAGAGCTTAATATTATCTTGGAGAGTTTCAGTAGAGCAGCAGATTTAGAAGTTAAATTAATATGGACTGAGTGAGTGATGAGAAAGTGAAGACTATGAATTTTAAGTAATATTTTTCAGAATATCATTTTTCAAAATAGAAATTTTTCAGTGAAAGAATGATGACTTGAGAGAGTCATAACGTCAAGAAAAGTTTTGCTCTCCCCTGACCCAGGTGACATAGTTAAGGACTGGAAACATATAAGCATGTTTTAAGATTTACAGAAAGGACTAAGTATAGAATGGAAGATTTTTATATGCATGAGAAATAGGAAGGAGAGATAATATGGTTGACTTGGTCATAGGAGAAAATAGTAGAGAGTTTAGCTTTGGTAAAATGGAGAGTCAACTCTTTTCTGAGACTGCAGGGAAGGAGGGTAAAGATAGTGAAAAGATCAGAGGAATTTAAACTAAAAAGATTTTTTAAATTATAGTTTTTATTTAAGTGCTAAGATTTTTTTTGGCAAACATGAAGTAGTTCATTAAATGTTTATGAAGTGAATTTTTATTAAATTATTAAATTATTTAAATTAAATTAAAATTTTATTAATTAAAAAATTTAAATATCACTCTTTGAAATACAATAAATGACAAATTGCACTTAAAAAACTTTTGAATATGAAACATAACCCTGTTTTTATTTCTCTTCTCCTTTAGATGATGAAACATGCCTGGGATAATTATAAACATTATGCCTGGGGATTAAATGAACTGAAACCTTTATCAAAAAAAGGACATTCAAGTAGTTTATTTGGTGAGTAGCATGCGCTTTGATACTTAGTGATAGTAATATTTCCTCAACTGAATGTGGTCTAAAATGGTTCCTTATAGCAAACATAGGTTAGGATTTTAAAATTTACTATTGGTGTAATAAATTAGTAAAAATTGTTAGCAGTGATCTAAGCAGCTACTAATAGTTGTGTCTAGTTTGACCAGAAAGAGTGGCTTTATCGTATATTAAATAGTTGATCTGGCCAAACAGATGTGTTTACACTATGTCTCATATGTTTCTGCCTATTATTAGCTTCTAATGTTGCAAGAATTACAAGAGAAGGTAGGCCTCAGTTATTCACTTTACTCATATTACTTTTGAGTAGCACCGTTATATTTTCAAAAGACTTCCATTTACTTTAATTTTATCCTCATAGGCAGTTGTCGTCATTGTCATTGTTGTTCAGTCCTTTTTAACTCTTTTTGGTCCCATTTGGGTTGTTTGTTTTTTTTTAGCAAAGATACTGGTATGGTTTGCCATTTCCTTTTCCAGTTCATTTTACAGATGAGAAAACTAAGGCAAACAGGGTTAAGTGACTTGCCCAGGGCCACACAGTCACATAGCTAGTAAGTGTCTGAGGCCAGATTTGAACTATGTAGGATGAATCTTCCCTGACTCCAGGCCTCGTACCCTTTCCACGGTGTCATCTAGCTGCCTCAAGGGCAGCTAATAATTTTTTTTTTTAATTTCATGCTTTAAGAAACTAAAAGACAGATTTAAGTAATACATTCAAGGATAGCCAGCTCGTGATAGATATGGGAGAGACTCTTGTCATTCCCCCCAGTATAGCAGGCATCCCTGGTTATGAAGCCAAGGTAGGAGGTTCAGTTCCTAGATGCTCCAGGTAACCTTACTCTGACCTGCATGAACAGAAAAGGGATCGAGCATCGCCGTACTGGTGCTCCGTACAGTCTTTGGTTTTACTACAAAGTACACATTGTGTGAAGGCAGCCCTTTCCTCGTGAACTTTCTGCTCGTCCCAGCCAGCCCGTTAGCTGGGCTACAATGCTCCAAACAGAGGCCCAGGGCAAGAGGCCTAGGAGCATGGGGTTATGGGGCCGAGTCAGAGAGCCTTTGATTGGCTCCAGCGCTCCGGGAAAGGAAGTGGCCCCAGACACTTCTCAGCTGTGTGACCCTGGGCAAGTCCTTACCACTCTTCTGCCTTGGAGCCCATACATAGTATTAACTCCAAGGCGGAAGGTAAAGGCCTCCAAAACAAACAAATAAATAAAAATAAAATAAGATTAGCCTCAGAGTAGGCAGTGGCTCCTTACATGTTCTCTTGATGGACAAAGGAAAAATTCTTTAGTTAACAGAGAATCATCTTATAAAGCTTTAAACAGGTCACATTTCTGTATTAACTTGATTAATTTTGAGACAGGCAATCCAAATCCTTTTGTTAAAAAACTCTTATCTTCCATTTTAGAATCAATTCTGAGTATTACTTCCAAGGCAGAAGAGCAGTATAAATGGCTAGGGAATTTAGGTTAAATGACTTGTCCATGGTCACACAGCTAGGAAGTGTCTGAAACTAAATTTGATCTAGGACCTCCTATCTCCAGTTGGTTCTGAACCTCTATCCACTGAGCCACATAGCTGCCCCCTAGCCAAATCTTTTGTTGAAGCACAATTTCGTTTTGTTGAGGATTTTTAATAAAATACATCATGTTTTTATTTACAAATCTTTGTCTTACATGGATTTTTTGAAACGTGCATGTATTGTCATAGTATTTGATTTTCAGTGAAATTAATACAAAGAAGCAAATATGGATTAAGTATTTTAGATGTCTAAATGAAACCTTGCTTGACTCAGTTAATTCATTTTATTATTATCATTCAAATCTGTTCATCTCAACTTAGCAATATAATATTGTACCACTTTGGATATTTTTTAGCATTCATTTTTTCTCTAAATATTTCCTTTGGAACCTAATGGAAATCAAAGTACTCAGAATCTTATAGGATTAGATTCAAAGGCATCTCATTCCAACACCCTCATTTTCCAGATGGAGAACTGAGACATGGACAGGTTACATGAATTGCCCAAGATCACCCATAATAAGCAGCTTTAAACTCTATCCACTGGGCTACCTCGCTGCCCCCTGAGAATTAACTTTAAAATTTAGAGAAGAGTTTGTGATCATTAACTAATGAAAAACCCCAAATAATTTCAGAATCAAGAAGCTTTTTAGGACTTTTTTTTTTCTTCTCAAGGTTGCTTTGTATTAGTTAAGAGTATAGCCATTTCAGATGAGTTTTACATTTATTAAGTGCCTCCTAGGTGTAAAGTCCAATGCAAGGAACCAGAGACCCACAGTTAGTTAAGTTAGAGCTTCTAACCTCACTGAATAGGGATATAGATTCATAAGTTTTAGAGTTAGATGGGATATAAGAAAGCCTCTAATCTTAACTCCCTCATTTTATAGATGAAAACTAAGGCCCAGGTAGCTTAACTGACCCAAAATCACACAGGTAGCAGAAAGCAAGGTAGCAGAACCAAGAACCTCTGACTCGAATTGACCATTCTTTCAATGGTACCACATCGCTTCCCATGACACACACCAATTAAAACATATGTCTCTCTTGGGAGACGTGTATTTTTATATAGGTTCAGTCTTCCACCAGCAAGATACTTAACCTCTTGATAAGTTAAAGCCTCTTCGATGAAAAAGAAATCTGGTCATTTCATTAAGACAATCTTAAAATAATAATGAGGCGCATAGTGGTGCAGTGGGCAGCACTGAACCCAGAATCAGGAAGACATGAATTCAGTACTCTGGGCAAGGCATTTAACCCATAAGTGCCTATTTCCTCATCTGTAAAATGGGCATTGTAATAGCACCTACCTCCCAAGGTTACTGTGAGGATGAAATTACACAATATTCATAAAGTGCTTTGCAAATCTTAAAGTGATATGTCAATTGCTTATTATTGCTACTGTCACTACTTCTGTTAACTACTAATATTGCTAATACCAACACCATCACCATCTCGACCACCTTAGCTATGCCATTTACTTACATTTTCCAAACTCTTCTTAAAAAAGAAAAGAAGTAATGGTCTTGATTATAACATATATTTCTCTAGTCAGCCTGAACTGCTAAGGAAAGAAGAGATTATATATTTGCCCTTCAATTGAAACTAGAAAATCAAAACATGACAATTGATATTTTAGTGAAAACTATTAACTGTTAAGTTCCTATTTTGAAGTCATTTTTCTTTTTTGAACCAATACTCTGCAAATGGTCAAATTATAAAATAAAATTGACTCAGTGCAAAAAATTAGGTCCTTGAGATGTATTTCATCAAAGATACTGTATCCATTACTTTTTTTTTCCATGAAGTGAGATTTAGAATTAACAAGAGAATTTTTGGTTGTAAAGCATTTAAAAATTCTACTATTAGCATTTTCTAATACTAATTTCTTGAATTTCTTGGTAGTTTGGTTTGTGAAAAGTTTACCTTTGAATTCCCATTTGGAGTGTTACATTCATCAATGCAGCTCTTTTTTGTCCAGAATACTGATTATCCATACGTTGGGCCCTGCAATACAATTAGAGGAAGAATAAACTTTTACAGTACTTCTTCCATTCCACAATAGAATAAAAATGCTTCTTTCTTTTCTTGTCTGACACAATTCTTGATAAATAAGCAATTCCTAATTATCAAAAATAGGGGTCATTTTTTCAAAGGACAGGTACTACTTTTATACCTCCCAGACACAGTACCATATTGCTGGCAGACTATTTGTATGCTTTAATTTTCTTTGCTGTGGTCTAAACCATTGGCATAGTTACTTGAGAATTGATTATTCATTTTTTTTACAAAAAGTTTACTTGGGAATGAATATACTGACCTTGCTCAAGGAACAAGAGGGAGAAATAGGTTAATTCTTTTTTCCCTCTTTCCCAAATTGGTTCATTTATTCTCTACTGAATACATCTCATTTTGCTTTAGTAGCTATGATGTTTTAAAGTATGGTGAATTAGTGGGGGGAAAGTACTGAATATAGAATCAGAATTTTCTCTGCCACTTCATAGCTTGGAGACCTTGGGTAGGACATTTAAGCTCTCTGAGACTCAAATTTCTTCATCTGTAAAATGGGGAGGCTGGTTCAGAATGCAGCCCTTTTGAGTGGAAAGAAAACTGCTATTCAGAAAATCTGGAGTAGCTCAGATCCTCTGTGATGTGGGATTACTACTCCATGGGCCTCGGTTTTCTCATCTGTAAAATGAAGGAAATTTAACTAAATGAATTTGCTTTCAGAGCCAAATCTGTAATCTTACCAACTAACACACTACATTTTAGGTCAAATTATGCTTATTATATAGGTCATAATATACAGGTATGGTTTCATGTAATTTCATTGGGTTTTTAATTATATAATTCAAATTTGCTTAATGGTCAATATTTCTTTAATTCAGACATTAAAATGTATAGAAATGTATAGATGTATAGAAATGTATTGAAATCTATGTTTTAGAAATGTATAGAAATCTATTTTATTTTACATAGGAAAAGTTATGCATTTTTCCAATTCTAAGTCTTGCATTATTTAAAAAAAAAAACCTTCCCTTCCATCTTAGAATCATTACTATGTATTGGTTCCAAGGCAGAAGAATGGTGAGGGCTAGGCAGTGGAGGTTAAATGACTTATGCAGTCCAACAGCTAGGAAGTGTCTGAGGCTAGATTTGAACCCAGGATCTCCCATCTCTACATCTGGCTCTCAATTTACTGAGCTACCTATTTCCTTTCATTATGTTTTTGTTTCAAATTTGGCATTTGACCTATATTTATATTTTGGTTTATAAGAGAATTTTAGAATATGGTCATAAAATATTAGTGTTTTTAATTCAAAATTAATCTCTTCACTTGAAAGATATTCATTATGTAGTTTACATTAGCCACTAACTGATTTGAATGGGTATTGCTGACTAAAGAAATTTTTAGTTTGAGGGTTTGATCAGATTGTTAGCTGTATCTATAAAACACATTTTATTAAATAAATAATTTTCTCTTATTTTTAGGCAACATCCAAGGAGCAACAATAGTGGATGCCCTAGATACTCTTTACATAATGGAAATGAAAGATGAATTCAGGGAGGCAAAAGAATGGATTGAAAAATATTTGGATTTTAATGTGGTAAGTTAAATGCAAGTTAGCATGACTATGTGCTAATTCTAGCCTTTGAAAAATGAGCTGATGTTTTGCAGTAAAGCACCTCTGGTATTATACTACACCCTACCCGTAACAAATCATAGTGCAGTTCTTACAGTATTTCTTTTTCCCAAATTGGTTTTTTCCCAAATAGGAAAGTGGCTACTGTGGGCCTGCCTTCCCTACTACCCCAGACCTATGCATGCTTCAGGGTAAAATTAAGTACCTTACCTTCATAAATAAACTAAATTTTGCCCTTACCAAAGAAGAAAAAAGATGAAACAAAAGTCAATAGTGGTTTAAAATTTTAGCATTGATGAAATACATCAGAACTGAAACTAGAAGTATTTCAGACAAATCATATCTAAGAAGTTAGCCCAATAGGAATATCACAAGAATTTCTTTCATCTAATACAATTTCCTTACTAAAGACTAAGCAGATATAAGTATAGCTAGTTGACACAGTGAAGAAAGTGCTGAAATTGGAATGAGGAAGACCTGTGTTCCAATCCCATCTCAGTCACTTACTAGCGATGTGACCTTGGACAAATCACCTCAGTTTCCTCAGCTGTAAAACAGAGATAATGATAGCACCTGTTGCACAGGGCTGTTGTGAGGATCCAATGAGACCATAAGCAAAGTGCTTTGTAAAGATTAAAGCTCTCTACAAATGCTAGCTGTTGTTATTGTTATAGCGTTCTCCAAACTGCTACATAATTTATTCCAACACACATAGGAGCTTCCAGCTCAAGAAAACAAAACAAGAGCATATTAAATGAAGACACTGAAGAAGAGTTGTTGTTGTTTTAATTACTATATTATGATGTTGTAGTTTTAGCTAGCTAAGTCTGCTCCCCTTAAGGCGGACCTTTCTAACCAAGGGAAAATATTCTTTTTCCTTTATCATGAATATAAGAGGGAATAAAACTTAAAATTTTCCAAAATCTAAAGAAGAGTGAAAGGAGAGCATCCTTCTAAAGACAGTACTTGAACTTCCCTAGCATAGAGAGAAAACTGTGCTGGCCAGGGAAGAGGCCAAGTGGCCTGGCCTCTTGCCACAGTGTTGGGCTTCATTGAGAGAGCCAAAGCCCTTGCCAGATTATATTGGAAGACAATAATCACCTCTTTACTTACTGCTACCGCTAGCTCTTCATATATTTTTTTGAGAAATAGCGAACTGACAAAAGCATATTGGTTTAGTCTGCAATAAAATTATTGTTTCCTTTAAATAAAGTGGATCAGTTAAGAGTTTTTCTTCTGCTGTAATGTTTAAATACTTTCCATATAAGTGAATCCTGTATTTCCCCCTTAATTCTTAATATATACATAATAATATACTAAAATATAATGATTTATAATACAATAAAGCTAGTTAATAATTAAGTAACATTTTCTAGATCTTCTGTAATTATAATTAAAATGCTACTTGTTAACAAGTTTTTTTCTATTATTGTGATTTCCATTTCCTTCCTCTTCCAAAAATAGACTATGTAAAAAGTGAATTTTTATTAAAAAGAATGACTTCCTTATAAAAACTGACAAGAAGCAAAGTAAAAAAACCTTGTTTAATTTTTTATAATAATTTGTTATTGTATAGAGCAACCCTTTTCTGCTTAGCCTAAAATAATAAATTTTAATAGAAATAACAACAGAGGAATTGTATTAGAAAAATACAGTTGTTTGTCTTTTTTTTTTTTTACTATAAAGGGATATTTTGATAAGAAGGACTTGTCAAATTTAGTATATCATAGATAATGGAAATGCATATAATAAATGACCTTTATTAATTTATACTGCCAATAACTAAAACTCATTGTAAAACAATTGCAGAACAATAACAAACTATATTTACATTATCATTATTTCAAAGTTCAAATAACTTTAAAAATTGTTTAAAATCATAGGAATGATTTGTATCTGGGGATAGGAGAGATAGTTTTACAGTAAATTCTCCTAGTTAACAGGAACTGCTTTTCAGGAAGCCTCTAATTGAAAAGCAGAAAGAGCATAATGTATATTCTAACTTAATGCAAACTTTATTCTGAGAGCATAGGTACAAAAACTTTTTCTTAATAATTAAAATTAATCCTGGCAATTGAATATCTACCTGCTATCCCAAGAGAGGTTTCTAAGGCATTAATCCAGTTCAAAGAAGTAGGAATTATTAGAACTGAGAAATTAGTAGCTGGAGGAAAGGAGACTTGTTTTCAAACAATAACCAGACTGTGTTTGAATTATCAATGGTACACAATTCAAATGACTTCAAGAAATTTTATTTGCATTCTTTTTTTTTTTTTTTTTTTTTTACTCTTACCTTCTGTCTTAGAATTGATAATCTATTGGTTTTAGGGCTAGGCAACAGAGGTTAAGTGACTGGTCAAGGGTCACACAACTAGGAAGTATCTTAGGCCAAATTTGAATCCAAGAACTCATGTCTCCAGGCCTGGCCCTTTATCCACTGAACCATGATGCTACTCCCAAGAAGTACTTAAATTCATAGGAATGATTTGTACCTGGGAATAAAAAAGATGGTTTTACATCAGGTTTCATCAGTGAAATTCCAAACTGGAGGACAGATTCAAGGTCTGTGCTTTAATGAATTCTGCATTAGAGAATGGTCAATTGAGGCTAAGTATAGTAGTTAATGTTAATTATGATTAACTAGCTTCCCTTTCATGTCTGTGTTGCTATTCCCAATCTGTCTCTCTGTTCTTAATAGCTTTTTGAGGTTTATGCCCTCAATAACTGGAGTTCTTCTTTCAGCTTTCCTCATCTGTCCCTTTGATAGAAAAACAAATTAGTCATTTTTTGAGGTCTTGCTGTAGCTGACACCATATACTATGCAATATGAAGAATAAAAATGAATATGGCACCATCGCTGTCCTCATGAACTTGACAATGTAGGTCAGAAGTTCTTAGCCTGGAGCCCATAAATTTCTTTGTTTTTTTTCCATAGTTCAATAATCATATTTCAAGATAATTGGTTACCTTGTAATATAGGGAGCACGATGCAGCTAAGTGGCATAATCAATAGAGCCCACAACTTGCAATCAGGAAGACCTAAGTTCAAATCCTGCCTTACTCATTGTGTGACCCTCCCTTCCAGCCTCAGTTTCCTCATCTATAAAACAGGAGTGATAATAGCATTTCTCTGACCAGAATCATTAGAAGATTAAAGGAGATAGCCTGTAAAGCACCATGTAAATCTTAATGCTATGTAAACAGATGCTAAAAATGCTTGGATTTTACTAGACTCCCCAAGGGAGTCCATGGCACAAAAAAGATTAAGAATCTCTGGTCTAAGGGCAGCTTGGGATAGAGAGCCAAGCCTAGAGTCAGGAGGACTTGGGTTCAAATCTGGACTCGGACAAGTTCTTAACTATGTTGTCTGGGAAAGTCATCTAACCCCAATTATCTAACCCTTGACATTTTTCTGGCTTAGAATTGATACCAAAGTTAAGGGGTTTTGTTTTTGTTTTTGTTTTTAAATCCCTGGTCTAGTTGAAGAATGACCTAATTTGAGAATTCAACATTAAAAGATAAGTATAAGATCAAGATAAAAGTAGAAAAGATATCACAAAGCAATTCATGGCTAATTGCCATGTGAATCATAAAATGACAGAGATTATTTCAGATTAGGGATGATCAAGAAGGAAAAATTTACTAAATAAGTCTTGAAGGATGAGTAGATTTTATTTCTATCACTCATATGACATTTTATCAGAGCAAAAGTTTTACAGTTACAAAGCATGCGAATTACTTTATTTAAATAAAGAATACATTTACACTGCAAAAAAAGCCAAACCCCATGGGATGATTTATAAAATGATTGGGTTGTAAGCTATGACTGCTTTTCTGATTGTTTTTTTATGTTAATAATGTCAGTGTAAATAAAAGTTTCTATTTAAAGCTGAAAAAATTTATTCTTTATACTAACCTTGTGAAGTAAATAGGAATATATTATTAATCCCAAAATTAGGAAACTGAGGCCCAAGTTAAGTAACTTTCTCAAGAGCCAGAGCCAGGACTAGCAGCTGTTTCCCAATTCTAAACTTAATACTCTTTCCCCTATTGCATGCCGCCTCTAAGCATCAATTTGTTCCTTCAACAAATGTTTATTAAGCATCTCTTTTTGAAGGAGCACTGAGTAAGGTGCTAGGAAATGAAAAAACAATATAAGAACATAGTTCCAAAGGAAAGGCTTCATGTGGGCAAAAGAATTTGAGTTAGACCTTCAAGATGAAGTGAAGTGGGAAAAGGAGGAAATTCCAGGCACAGGAAAAGGCATAAGCAAAGTAAAATTAAATTATAGGTTTAGTTCTAGAGGGTATCTGTAAAGCCATCATGTCCAACCTCCTCATTTACAGATGCAGAGAAGTTGAATGGCTTACCCCTTATCACAAATGTAGCATCTCAAATTAGATTTGAACTTGGGAGTTTCTTTATTCCAACTCCTGTACTCTGACCACTACATCACACTGCCTGGCATGGAGGTAAAAAAGGAAAAAACATGTTGAGGGATCATTTGGGTTAAAATATATTTATGCTGGAATGAAGCCAGAAATATAGAATGGTTTCAGATAATGGAAGACCTTGAATGTCAGATAAAGAAGGCTACCCCGTAAAGCCACTGGAAGCCAGTGAATATTTTTGATCAAAGAATAGAATTTCTTAACTAAATAAATGCATGAGGAAGAGAAGTCTGGCAGTAGTACAAAACATGGGTTGGAGGGATGAGACTAGAGGTAGAAAGACCCTTTAGATGACTATTATAGTAGTCCAGGCAGGCAGGCAATAATGAGGACTTGTACTGTGGTCTTGAATTTCAGAGATGATGTAGGAACAGAATCAATGAAAACTGATAAAAGCTTAGTTATGAAGAGATAGGTAAAAGAGAAGACTCAAAAGTAACACCAAATTTTTGTGCATGAGAGACAGGTTTAGTAATGACCTCAGGAAGAAGGTAGAGGTTTAGAAGGAGAGAGAAGTTTGATTGTAGGTTGAATTTGTGATTGAATGAAATAGCCAAGTACAAGTGTCTTGGGGGCAATTGGAAATACAGGTTTGGAGCTCAAAGGAAAACAGAGTCAAAGCTAGAGATAAATATTGGAAGTTATTTGTGTAGATGTAGTCATTGAAACTAAGGAAATAAATGTGATTTCTGAGGGAAAGAGTATGTAAAAAGAAGAAAAGACAAAACCTTGAAGAATATACACTTAAAGCAATTGGGAGACAAATGGTTAGAGAAGTAGGAGGAGGATCGAGGGAATGAAGTATCTCTGAAGCCAACGTATTAGAAAGTAGACAATTGGAGGTGCTAAAAATCATGGAAGTAGACTTGCACCAGGTCTCCAGCCAGGGAGAATGCTCTAGGGATCTATCCTTAGCCTTGGGTTGTTATTTTTTCAATAAATTTTATTTGGGGTTTATCCGAATTTGGCAAAACACCAGTGAATATATACTTGTCCATATACAAAGAAATGGAAAAAAGGACTATAAATGAAACCACGTCTCTATTATCTACAGCTTGGGTTTTTTAAATATATAATTTGTTCAACACACACGTTCAAAAGCTGTCCTACTTGCTTTTCTCTGTGAACCTGCTTCTGTTCTGTGCACTTAAAAAAATGCTTCATTGGCAATCTTATTTTTTGACATCACTCTCATCCCCTACTTTTTCTACATCTCCCTCTCCTCAAAAACTCTGCTATGTAACCAATAAGAAAAATAAATCCGAACACTGGCTATATCTGCAAACATATGTCTCATTCTCCTCTCGTCCATTACCTTTCTTCCAAAAGATGGGGAACTTGCAGCACTGGTTCTTTGGAGTCCTGACTGGCCATTGCATTGACCCAAGTTCTTAGTTTTTTCTAAGTTTTTTTTTTCTTAATGGTATTTTAAACACTGTAATAATTGTTCTCCTGATTCTCGTTGCTTCCATAAGACAGTTCGTAAAGATTTTCCAGATTGTTTGAATCCTTCCCTTTAATCATTCCTTACTTTTTAATAATGTACCATTACATTCATATATCCAAATTTGTTTAGCCATTCACATCTGATAAGTGTAAGGTAGAATCTCAGATCCCCTTATTATTTGAATAGTTGTTAGCTTTCTTTGCTTTTGAGAGCTAGAACTACCTGTCCACATCCTTTGACCATATATTTTGGGGTAATGGCTCTTTTTAATCTTTACATGCTTACACATACATACATGAATATGTTAATATAAACATACAACAATATCAATAACAACTTGCATTTATATTGTACTTTACAGTTTGCAAAGCACTTTACCCATGTTATGTCACTGAATCCTCACAACACTCTTAAAATATTGGTGCTAAAATTATCTCCATTTCATAAATATCAAAACTGAGATAGAAAGTTTTAAGTGGTTTGCCTAGGGTCACACAACTACTTAGTGTGTGAGGCAGGATTCAAATTCATGGTTTTCTGATTCCAAGGGTAGTTCCATATCTACTGAGCCACACATATGGTGTCAAAAGTTGGTCTAACCTTAATTTCTACAAGATCGCTTTCCAGTTTTCTTAGTAATACTATTCCACTATATTAATTTATTTCTAATTCTTGTTCCTAATCTATCCCAATGGTCACTATTTCTCTTTTAAATCAGCACTAAATTGTTTTGATGACTATAGTGCAGTAGTACAGTTTGAGATTTGGGAATGTTAGGTCCACTTCATTTCTATTTTTTAAAATTGTGATTCGTGAGAGTCTGATCTTTTGCTCTTCCAGATGGATTTTTTTAAAACTATTTTTTCTAGCTATAAACTAATCCCCTGGTAGTTTGATTGATATGGTGCTGAATAAGTAAATTAATTTAAATAGTATTATCACTTTTAATATGCTGGCACAGCTCAACCACAATCAATATCTTTCCAATTATTTAGGCCCATTTTTATTTCTGTAGAGAGTGCTTTGTAGTTAGAATTCCTGTGTGTATCTCAGTAGTTAGTTAGAGCTACCAATTGTATTCCTATTGTAGTTAATGAATGCAATTTCTTTTTCTAGCTTTTCTTGTTGGGTTATATTGGTAATATACAAAAAGGATGAAAATTTCTGTGGGTTCATTTTACATCCTGCTGCTTTACTGAAGTTATTCATTCTAATTAATTTCTTATTGAATCTCTAAGGTTCTCTAAGAATACCATGATCATTTGCAAAAAGTGATAATTTTCTTTCCTCTTTGAGCATGCTTTTTTCCTTGATTTCTTTTTCTTATCTTGTTTTGTAAGCTTTTCAAATACTGTGTGAAATTAGTAATAGTGATATTGAAAATTCTTATTTTATCCTTTTTATTGCAAAGACAAATTCTCCATTGCATGTAATGTTCACTCTGTTTTAGAGAAATGTTATCATATTAAAGAAAGATTCATTTTATTCCTGTGCTTTTTTTTTTTTTTTTTTTTTTTTAAACCCTTCCTTCTGTCATAGAATCAATACTATTGATTCTAAGCAGAAGAGCAGTAAGGCCAGATTTGAGACCAAGACCTCTTGTTTACAGGCCTGGCTCACTATCTATTGGGCCACCAAGCTGCCCCCATTCCTTTGCTTTTTTAATGTTTTTGTCAGTAATGGATGTTGTATTTTGACAAAGCTTTTTCATCTATTGATAGAATCTCATGATTTTTATTGTTTTTGTAATTAGTATGTTTTGCTATGTTTGTAATTGTCTTGTTATGCAACCAATCATGCAATGCCCATATAAATCCAAATTTTGTTCAGTATTTTTGCATTGGTATTCATTAGGGATATTGGTATATAGTTTTCTTTCTCTCTTTGTCTCTCCCTGGTTTAGGTATCAAGACCATATTTGTATCATAAAAGGAGATTGGTAGGATCCTTTCTTTTTCTATTTTTGCAAATAGTTCCTATAATAGAATTAATTGTTCTTTGACTGTTAGAATTCACTTGTAAATATATCTGGACTTTATTTTTAAATGGAATTCATTCACAGCTTGTTCAATTATTTTTTTCTGAGAACAATTTATTTAAATTCTCTTTTTATTCGGTTCTGGGCATTTTATATTTTTATGACCCATTTCATTTGTTATTTTGTTGGCAAATAGATTCTAATAATTTATTTGTTGTGAATTCTGATTTTTATTTTTGGTACTAGTAATTTGATTTTCTCTCTTTTTAACTGGATTCACAACATTTAACTATTTTAAAAGATTTTTTTTCCCAGAAAGCTAGCTCTTACTTTTGTTTCTCAATTCAGTGTTTTCTTATTTCAATTTTATTATTATTTTGTTTGATTTTCAAATTTTCTATTTTTTTTCTGTTGGAAATTTTTAATTTGTTGCTTTTGTTGTTTGTTTTAGTTTCATGCTCAATCATTGTTCTCTTCTTTCTCTCTGTTGTGAATATTGGTGTTTAGAGATTAATTTTCCTGTCAGGACTACTTTGGCTGCATTCCAAAAATTTTGGTATGTTGTCTCATTGTTGTTATTTTCTTTGATGAAATTATATATTGTTTCTATGACTTGTTCTTTGACCAGTCAATTTTTTAGGATTTGATTAACTCATCTCCATGTAATTTTAAATCCTTTCTTCAAAAACCACTTATTAATTATAATTTTTATTGTGTTTAGCATTTCTGCTTTTTTACATTTGTTTATGAAGTTTATTTGCCTTAGCATATGGTCAGTTTTTGTGAAGATTCCATGCTTAGATGCATATATTTATATTCCTTTTTATTCACATTTACTAGAAAGCTATCATCTATCTTATATAAAGTTCTATTGAGTTCCTTAGCTGCTTCATTATTTATCTCTTTGTTACATTCACTTAGGTCTGAAAGAGTACATTGAGGTCTCTGTTATCACATCGCTGTCTATTTCTGCTTTTAATTCGATTAAATTTTCATTTAAGAATTTAGATACTATACCATTCTGAGATTATAAAGTATTGATATTGTTTCATTGGCAGTATAAGCCTTAAGAATAATATTATTTCCCTATTTTTCTCTTTTAACCAGATTTGCTTTTACTGTTACTTTATCCGATACTGTGATTTTTTAGTCTTGGCTTTTTTTATTTCTTATGAAATATTAAAAAGTTCCCTCTAATCTCTCATTTTAACTCTTTGTGAATTATGTTTTTTTAACTGTGATTTTCATGAACAGCATATTGGTGGACTCTGCTTTCTAATTCATTCTGTTATCCTCTTCAGTTTTCTGGTTGAGTTCATCCTATTCACATTTATATTTCTGATTACTAATTATTTTCCTATATACTATATCCTATTTCCCCCCTCCTTTACAATGAAGCAGTTGAAAGAAAGATTGTGATCAGCATTAGTTATCACTAATTAAATCAGTATGCTTCCACTTTACCTCCCCTACTTTTTTCCTCACCTAGACTGATCATTGATTCTTATACTTTCTTTGCTTTCTTTAATCTTGTCCTTTTGATCCACTCATACAGATGAATTTGTTTGTCATTATTCTCTTGGCTCTCTTAAATTCTCCTCTTTCCATGCCTATTTTTCTATCTAGATGAATGTTTTGTAAGCCAAACTTTCTGCATATGGAAGAGGGGTATGGACATAGTTATGTGTATGTTTTCAATCCTCCTTTTTTTGGTTTAGATGTTACTGAAATATTTTTGCTGCCCAGAGATTTGTTCCATCTATTTTTATATAATTTTACACACCAACTATGAGAAATAGTAATTCCTACCTTTTCCTCATTTCTTCTCTACCTTTTTCCTTCTCTTTTTTAACTTTTTCTTTTTTCTTCTTTTGTCTCTTAAGACCACCTTCTTACAAAAAAGGGAAAATTTCCCTCAATCTCTTTTAATTCTCTATTTTTACTTGAAGTTATTAGGATTCAGAAGGAAGCATTTTTTCCCCAACTAGCAAAATGCATTTATTTTTCTGTTTCTCATGACTCCTGTGTTTTTAAAGTTTCTAGTCAGTTCCATTTTTATTCTCTCTAGCTGCTTGCCGTAATTTTTATTTAACCTGAAAGCTCTATATTTTGGCTATGACATTTCTAGGAGTTTAAATTTTAGAGTTTCTTTCAGCAAGTTCTTTCCATATCCACTTTGCCCTCAGGTTCTAATAAATATGGCAGTTTTTATCCATGATTTCTTGAAATATGGTGGGGAATAGGGGCAGGGTTTGAACATATTTTTTTAGCACATTTAATGATTCTTAAACTGTCTCTGCTCAAGCCTTTTTTTCAGATCTGTTGTTTTTGATACTGAATATCCTAACTTCTCCCTTGTTTTTTCAATCTTTTTTATCTCATTTTGGTTTTTCTTAATGTCTCATGAAATTATTAATTCCTTTTTTATCTTTTTTAGTTTTCAGGAAGTCTGCTACTTGTGTAAAGTTTTTAACCTTCTGTTCCGAGTTATTTTATTTTACAAAATTTTTGCTCAAGAGCTCTTATTTTGTTTCTTATCTCTTACTTGTATTCTTATACAAAGATTCTGGAGTGGTTTGCCATTTCCTTCTCTAGCTCATTTTACAGATGAGGAAACTGAGGCAAACAGAGTTAAGTGCCTTTCCCAGGGTCATACAGCTAGTAAGTGTCTGAGGCCAGATTTGAACTCAAGAAGATTAATCTCCCTGACTAAAGGTCTGACACTATCCATTGCCCCACCTAGCTAGAAGTGAGGATTCTTTTTTGTTTATGAATTAGATTACATGGCTATTGACATTTTTTTCCAATTTTAGAATTACATGCTTCTTTGCAGTGGTCAGCAGATGATGCAGGGAAGTTAAGTAGGTAGAGAACTTCAAAAACAACATTGTATTTGGTAATCTTTTAAGAGAAGAGTTTCCATAAAGTAGTGAGGAATACAAATTGCAGTAGATTGAGTAAAGTCTGAAAGTGATCAAGCAGAGACATCAGATGCAAACTTTGAGACATTAATCAGTGAAGGGGAGATGGTAGAGAAAAATGGTGTACACATTCCTGACTGGTGTGAGCAATAGTGTGGACATGTAAGGAGCACTGGAGTGGAGTCCCTGAAGATACCCATAAGCTTGGAAAAGTAGATTGGATTGTGGAAAAAGTTGGCCACCGGGCTAATGAGGTTAGAGCTTAACTTGTAGGCAGTAGAAAGCTGTTTAAAGTTTTTGATCAAAAGAGATAACATGAAGTACTTTGCAAACCTTAAACTCCTTTATAAATGCTAGTAGTATTGATGAGGCGGAGATGAGGATAGTGGTGATGGTGCTATTTCGGAAAATTTATTCCCAGGACCATAGGTCTCAGCACTGAAAGAGATCTTAGAACAGAGATGGACAGCCTTTTAGAGATGGAGTGCCAGGCCCTGTCCCTCACCTCCCCCCCAGAATAAGTGTCTTGCCCATGCCTCCCCAGAGGCCACATTCTGTGCCCCTGCCCCACTGAGTGCCAGGTGCACCCTGATTCCTCCCTCACTCTACCCAGGGAAGGGAAGAAGGGAGGTCGATGATGTAGTCAGACTTGGGGAGAGGGAGAAGTGAGGGGCACAAGCAATCTGCTCTGCTCAAACCTACCTTCCCCCCAAAGTGGAAATTGAAGGGACCTTAAAAATTCCAAAGTACACCGTCTTTAGCCACTATTCAAGGAACCAGAAGCCCTTTTCAAATGCAGTGCTTTACTGAGAGAGAAAGAAAAAGGTGGCCAGAAACAAAAGACAAAAAAGTCCTAGCTTATAGGAAAACCCCTTATTTATAGGAAAATATAACCCTCAGGTTAAATGACATCATTGTGACACATTCACCCCAACACAGTCCAGCCCATGTGGGTATCCTCCAAATAAACCTTTTTAGCAAATGATCTAGAGTTGAAGTGTCAAGTATTAATCTGGATGCAGGGCTGATTGGGAGATGCTCCCTTCCTGAGCTTCTTGCTTAACTTTCTCCCTCAGGCAGGCACCCCTTTGAATGCAAATTGAACAGGCTGCATCAGAGGATTAAGAATGCAAATTAAAGCAGCCCAAGTTTGCTTATGAAGGAAACTAGAAGATAGCTGAAGAGGCTATTAGCCTAGCCTCCAGTTCATAAAACTTATTTCTAAATCACTAGACTACAGTTTTGAACATTTTTAAAGTACAAACTCAAAAGACCCATCCCCAAATCCTAAAAATACTTTGCATAGTAAAGAGACTGGTTGCTTCTGATAGTAAAGACATAAGTAGTTTCTGTCTCACTCAGGCCAAAGGTAAGGAAGAGCCCATTCTATTGTCAATTGGATAGGGCAGTGTTGTCCTGCAAGGGATAATGTCCAGAAGAGACCAGCTTACTACCTCCTACTGGGGAGGAACTCTGTGCTGCAGGGAGGGCTGCACTACAGCGAGGTCTGTGCGTGCCATCTCTGGCACATGTGCCATCAGTTCGCCATCAAGGTCTCAGAACATCTAGCTCTACCTCTCCATTTTTGCAAATTTAAAAACTTCAAAATAGTTCAAAGAGATTAAGGGATTTGTCTGAGGTACACAAGCAGTAAGTAACAAAGTGAGAGGTTGAAACATAGTCCTGACATTCAGTCCCAGGTTATTTCTATGATCCTGTACTACCTCATTGCATTTATTGTTTATTATTTATCTTTTTCCTACAACACACTTTTCTACTCTTCAAATTCAGTGTTTGAAAGGAAAGAAATGGTATAGGTGCTTAACTAGTTTAATTGAGTGACTGACTTGATTTGGTTCACAGCCTTATCTTGATGTCCAATTCAAGAAGTTTTGAGCTAAGTTTACTCTGTACTGAAGACCTATTTAATTGGCCATTTCAACTCTTTATTGTGCTAACAACAAACTCCACCCCCTACTGAGTAACTGGTGGAGCTAAGCCTTCACTGAAAGGGGGAAAGAGGAGAGGGTAAAAACAAGTACTGTTACTTATCTTTCTTATCTTTTTTTGTTTTCTGACTAGTTTGCACAACTATTTTATGGTTCAGGTGGAAGACAGGCTCCAAAATATTTTCTCCATACATTCTACTAATTAGAGATTAATTCATCTTAATAACCTTCTTTTTGGAGATATAATATTCCTCCAGCCACTAGCCTGGAAACAGTTTTTAATGATCCATAAACATTCTTCCTATGTTATATTCCTCCTAGCTCAGTCTTTTACTTATCCCCATTCCTTTCTCCATTGTTTCTAATCCCACCCATGAATCTGTAGCCAAATTCCTCAAACTCAGTACACTATAGTTTAGGCTAGAAAGTACTATCTTAGTTCTATCTTCCATTCATTAAGGTAGGGCATTTCCTCTGTCTTTAAAAGAGCTTGGTACACTGAGTATTTGAAGGGTCTATGATTTTATCTGTGCAGGTGTAGATATTTCACTATATAAGTCTTACCTAGAGAGTTGCTTGAGGCACAGAGATTAAGTGTTTTGTCTGGGGTTACACAACAACCAGTAAGTTCCTTGGCCTTGATCTGAATCTAAATCTTCATGAACATAAGCCCAGCACTTTGTATTATTAAGATGCTTATCTTTTAAATAAATATTAATAACCAAACATCCAGAAGTTGTTTAGATAAATCTTAATTAGCATTTTTGTTAAATTCTGTCTCCTTCCTCTTTATACCTTTCCCTCCAAAATCCATAATGCTCTTAAGTAATATTCCTCACAAATTTGAAAGATAATACTACTAATAAAATCATTTATATAGTACTTTGAAATTTTTCAAAGCACTTTGCAAATATTATCTTTTGAATTTCACAACAACCCTGAAGGGAAGGTACTATTATTATCCTCACTTTAGGGAGGAGGAAACTGGGAGAGATTGAAGTTAAGCAACTTGCCTAGAGTCACAAAATGTCTAAGGGAGGATTTGAACTCCAGTGTTCCTGTCTATCCACTATGCCACCTAGATAGCTTTAATGATACCACCATTTATTTATAGTATAAAGGCTATATCTGAGTGACTAAATTTTGTGCATGGTAGATATTATTAAATATTTGTTTCATTAAGTTATAACAACTGGAATAATGACATTAAATTGTTTCTTCAAAGCCTTTTAGGTTGTTAGGAGAAAATGTTAGGTAATAGTTTTAAGAATTGAACCCACCTGTAATTTAGAGATGAGTACCTGTTACTGATCAATAATAGAAGAGAAAAAAGAATACAAAATAAAATAAATTTTATACTGGAATCCCATAATAATATAGGGCAGTGTTGGTGAACCTTTTAGAGATCGAGGGGCCAAACTACACCTTCAAGCTGCCTGTGAACCCCCTCTCCCAACTCCACCCCAGCCCCCCACTCTTCCCCAGACAGCAGAGTGAGGAGGGAGGAAGAGCTCCCATTTGGCTACTGGGCTGAGTGTGGGGGCATGTGAAAAATAGATTGCTATTACAAATAATGTGATTTGAGACTTTTAAAAATATTCCATTTTGATTCATTTAAGTAGATTTTTTCACCCTCAGAACAATAGAATGTAAATTATTTTTATATTCTCATGCAAAAAAAATCATTGGCAGCTATCATGTATGACCAAAGAAAATACAAAGTTATTTATTTTTCTTTGTTTAAACTCATGTATTTTTTTCCCTTAGAATGCTGAAATTTCAGTTTTTGAAGTGAATATACGTTTTGTTGGTGGACTTCTCTCAGCTTACTATCTCACTGGAGAAGAGGTAAGATAAAGAAGAGAGAGAGAGAGAGAGAGTGTGTGTGTGTGTGTATGTGTGTGTGTGTGTGTAAATCTGGGAAGATAAAGGGGACGGAGAAAGAGACTGAGAAAGGGGGAGGGGGAGGGAGGAAGAGAAAGGCAAAAGAGAGGACAAAACAGTTCAAGTTATAGTAAAATGGTGATGGGACTCAAAAGTCATATGGGAAATTATTTTTTTAATTAGAAATATTTATTTAGTTCATGTAAAAAAGTGAAGCCTTGAACAATGGACATGAAAGTTATCCTTAAATAACTGAAGGTCTGTTATATGGAAAAGAGATATTCTGTGTAGCCAAAGAGGGCAAAACTAGGACTAGAGAGGCCAATTTTGGTTTCAGATAAAAAAAAAAAAATCTTTACAACAATTAAAATAAACTGCTGACAATTATTATGATATCTTGTCTGGCTATCTACTTAGCATTTTCTCTTTTAAGAGAAACATATAAAATGTGTAAGAAATATTACATACATCTTGACATAGCAGATGATCTTCCTCTATTTGTAAGGTTAGCAAAGTTTTTATTATCAGCTCTTTTATAAATATTGATACCATTAAAATTCATAATAAGATTTATATTACACTTTACTATTTGCAAAGAGCTTTATATATCTTATTTGATGCCCACAATAACCCTATGAGGTAGTTGTTATAATTATCTCCATTGTACCCTTGAGGAAATTAAGACTGAAAGAGGTAAAATAATTTGCCCAGGGTCGCACAATTAATGAGTATTTGAGGTAGCATTTGAACTCATGTCTTCCTCACTCTCAGTCCAAAACCATCAACTAAACTGCCTAGCTGCCTCTATATGTGAGAGAGAATTCCTTGTCACTGGAGATGTTTAAGCAGCTGCCGGATGATATGTCAGATATTATATAAAGGAAAACTGATCTAAGAAGATTTGCAGCTCTTTTTCAAATCAAAAGTTCAGTAGTTTTGTGCCTAGAAAGTTTGTGTATTTGTTACACCTTTTTTTCCAGATAGAAGCCTAATTGGGAGGAATAATTCTATATTTACATGTACAGATTTTTAGTGACCGAAAGGAAAGCAATTGCCTATTCATTCAATTATTATAATTTGATTGTCTGAGAACACGCCAGTATCTTAAAAGTGAGCACTGTAACCTAGTAATGGTTTCCGTGGAGTTGTGCTATGGAATTACAAATTCCGTCTATGTGGAAAAACAAACTTCCGAACGTAATTTATGGAGATGGAAGGTAAAAATGGCAACTCCGGTTGTTTCATTTGTCTTTCTTTTGTTTTAAGAAAGAAATATCTTTGCCTATTTGCTTATCATTTTCTCTTTTAAGAGAAACATATAATATATACATATTTTGTATATCATAATGTAGCTAATGATCATATTTGTACTGTCAGCAAAGTTTATAAGCATTATGAAGCTAATTCATGTGTCATTTGGTCATAATTAATGTTTTGTCTTATATGAAGTCCTATTTTCCTTTATTGACAAAAATGACAAATTAATCTAGGTAAGATATTAAGTAAGGCAGCTGGCAGCAGGCATCTTTCTTAGTGCAATTAATCTAATATGTAGGAACAGGAAGTAAATCAGTTATATGAAGGGTGAGAGTAAAGGAGGTTGTTCTGATTGAAGCCAATGTGATTCTTTCCCATCTCATCTGTATTCTCTTTCCCTTACCCCTATCCTTTACCTGATGCTTGCCTACCACTATCTTATTTTTTATTCATTTTTGGGTAGGTCATTTGTATTTACAGGATAGTCTTCTGGCTCTCCAATAATTTTTCCATCTTTTTTACAAAAATCCCCACCAATTGGTCTTTTAGTAATTTTTTTTTGGTGGCAATTAGTATGTTTTGTCATTTGTCAGCTTTGTCAAATTTTGTCATTGTCAACTTTGTAGTATAGGTTAAAGTAAAGATTATAAGAATATTAAATCAAAAATTAAAATGGTAGATTAAAATAAGATTTGCATAGTTGAAACTGCATTTTGCAATGTTCCAATGCTTGTAAAATTCTAGGCATGAAAAAGGTGTAAAAGCTAAATATAAAAAGGGATGATATTTTGTTTTTTCTATAGTCATTTTGGGGAAACAATCTTACTAAAGCTTTTTAGGCATGTTTGAATGACAAATGTATGCTAATTGATCATTTGGAAGGGTATAATTTGGATCATATCCTGCTAATGGTGTTAAATATTTCCTTATTATATTTTATATTAATGTCTGTCACTGCAATTTTTTGGAGCTTAGATTAATCCTTAGACATGCTTTAAACAAATACCCTATTTAACAAGGTTAGCAAGAAGCTTTTTCCATTTATTATTGTCATTTTTCTATGCAGAGAACATGATGTGCTCAGTATTTAGTATTTTAATTAAAAAAGATTTAGTTTGGTAAAAGATGATGATTGGAAACAATAATTCTGGTGGTATTTGGAATTAAATTTCCATGGTTAATGACCTAAAACTGCAACATATTGAATGTTATATAATTATTTGAAAGTATAACTAATCATAATTGAAAAGGGATACAGGAACACATGGAGTAGATTTTAAAACACCTTGTATTTCATTGATTTATAAATCATTATCATTGCTTATCATCTTAAATAATTTAAAAAACATACTTGATATTTATCTCTCTGTAGACATAGATTCTATATTTCCAGTTGCTTTGAATGTTACTGAAAATTTTTGTCATCTGTTGTCCCAACAATTCTAGTAATACCGTTCTAACAGGCTGCCTGGGATTCTGAAGCTCATTTATATTTTAATATGAATAACTGATATCAGATCAGTCGTTGATCTGATCTGGGATCTGATTTGGTGGTATTAAGACAGTGATAAGAGAGATCAGAATCCTCAAATAAGGAGATAATGAGTCTAGCCATGTCAGAAGCATGTTATGGGAGCAGCAGACTCTGCTAGGCTTTTAGGTAAATGAAGTTTACTTTTCTAATTTGGGCACTAGGATGGGAAGGATAAAGGAATCACCTGTGAATTATATTTGATTGGCAAATTCTGGGCCAGGATCTCACTGTCCTCACCACTGTTTCTCAAAACTATTTTCTTCCAAAATGACTTTCCTTTCCTGAGGTTCACACCTATTTTAGGAAATAGATCTTATAATACCTGCAATATATATTCTCTTAAGAACTTTCAGTACCTTTTTGGCTTCAAGGAGTACCTGCTTTGAGTGAACCACATCCAAGAAAGGAGAAGTGTTACCTTTTTTTCCCTCTGCAAATACTTCATACATACATTGTGACCTATTGTCACCACCACCAGAATTGCTTCTGTTCTGGGACTGTACTTTTCCTTCTCCCTCCCCAAAAAACACTCATTAGGAGTTGTTCTCCTGTTCTTCCAACTTCACTTTTCTCTAACTCATTTTTTCACATTCTTTTAGCTGTATTTCCAAAGGGGGGGAGGGGGAAGTCAAGAATAAAGGAAAAAGAAAATTGGAACAATCAAGTTTAAGAGGAGAGATTGGTACTATTACCTGATCTGAAGTAGATGTATGTCATATATCTATGCTTATGTTTATTTTAATACATTTTTAGACCACTGAGTTAGTAATATTCATGGCTCTTATGATTTGAGTTTTCCCACACGAATGTTTTGAATTTATTATGATAACAGCTAGTTATTAGATAGTGACTTCCTAATTTAATTTTCTTGTATGCACTTATTACAGTTAAACTGAAATAGAAAATACAGCACAATGTTCAATTAAATATATCCACTCATTTAAGGAAAAAAAACAACAATATTTTGATTAAAAACAATGGTCTGAGATGATAGTTGACTATCATTTAATCTGAACTTTAAATAAACATCCATCTATCATTTCTAATGTAGGAAATAAAAATCAAATTTAAGTGATTTTCAACCTTGATTAACATAAGTACATCAAATCCAGTGTTTATTTTTATATATTTATCTCATTTTATTCTCACAAGTTCTGTGTGAGGCACATATACATGGGTTCGGTGAGTAGGTAAGAGAAGAGACAAAGAAATTAAAAACAGCTGAGTGGCTTGTTCAAGGTCTCATAGCTGTGCAGGTCTAAGAATAGGTCCTGAGTCTTCTGAAATTTAACTTGGGGTTCCTTTTAACACATCACTGTATCTCTACCTTAATATTTTTTCATGTGAATACCGCTAGGGAGGAGTATACTCGCTTAGTTTGCATGTAGGAATGGTGGTTTCTCTCTCCAGTAGCAAACTTCCAACAGTAACCTCTGGAGAGCATTCCTCATGAATTATCACTTTGGTTTTCTATTAAAGCACTTTATTAGATATGGGCAGCCAGGTGGCTCAGTGGATAGAGCACGAGGCATAGAATCAGGAAGATTCATCTTCCTGAGTTCAAATGTGACTTCAGACACTTACTCTCTGTGTGATCCTGGAGAAGGAAATGGCAAACCACTCCAGTATCTTTCCCAAGAAAACCCCAACTGGGGTCACAAAGAGTTGCACATGACTGAAACAATTCAACAACAAACTTTAGTATTATGATCATCATTTTCCTCCATTTTGTCTCAGCTGCCCTTCTCTTTGCATCTTATTATCTTATGATGACCCAGAAACAATTTTATAGATTGATAATCAATCCTCCACAGCTAAATCCCAAAGAACAAAGGAAAAATAAATGTGATTTCTGTTAAATACCAGAACTCTTCAATTCCTCAAAATATTTCTGAATCCATTTAATATCTGCAAATTGTAATTAAAATGCATGGTTTATTTTTAGAAAAGAGATCAGGTCTTTCTTGACTTTTAATATTTTAATGATGGCTTTTGTTTGTTTGATTTTTGACATCATAATTAATTTCCTAATTCCTCTATATACATCACTGCGAACTCTTCAGAGAAAAGCAGTTAAGAGTTAAATGGAGAGACTGACCAACTTAGTGGTCAAGTCTTAGAACTTAAGGAACATTCTACACTCCTAAATCTCTTTTAGATTGCAAGAAATACAGAAGCTCAGATAATGTATATAAAGCATAGACTGTGGTATGCTATATAAATGTGAGATAGTATTATAATAATCATTACTACTAATATCTTGTTCTCATCAGGGTTTGGAGAGGAACAGTATGGGACAGGCACTACCATGCTTCTGTTTTATATTTAATGTTCTAGAGATTGTTGCACAGGTGGAGAAAATAACTGCCTTCTTTGGTTCAGCAAAGGTATTAGGATGTAAAGTCATCTGTAGAGAACAACTCTATTCATAGGTGGGAGAAAGGGGATGGTATGTACCTCATCCTAGAAACATCCAACTTTACTCTCTGCTAGTTCTTTGTCTTATTTATTATTGTTGTTCTTCTTGAATTGTTCTTATTGCTTTCCTCCCTGTTTTCTCCTTCCTTTTTTCTTTTTCCTTCTAGGTTAAACAGTGTTTTTTATTCTTCTGGGAACATAGGCAGTAAAGGCATTAGAATATTAAGATCCTTGATGTCCTTTTAGTTTTCATCTCTTTCTATTTCAGAGTGATCTTAATGTCAGGTACAATTTAAAAAGACCTTGGACCTATGCAGATGTGCAGTTGAGGTAGCACAGTGTCCTTGCTAACGTCTTCATTCAGTTCTTTCAAATGTAAGTCAAACTTATGGATAATGGTAGTGAATTAGAGCACCCAATGAAATAGAAATCCCCAGCTCAGTATAAAAATAAAGTAATGTAGAGTCTCTGCATGATAATCCTCTCAGTTCTTGAAACATATTTTCTGATGAGACAATATAAAGAAAAATGTGATACTTCATTAGCCAAAAGGAAGCTAAAACATTATAGTTGAATTAACAAACATGAATTGTAGGTATAACAATAGAATTGGTATGCTTTTATGTAATTAGAGAAATCCAAAAAGCACTTAAGAATTGCACATAAATCTACCAAATGTTGACAGCACTTTAATAAGTTATTTCAGTCTGAATAAAAACTTGGAATGTAGATACCTATTATTTATTTTTTCTATTTTCTTCACTTACAGTGGGGGCGGGGGGAGGAAAGCTTAGGTTATAACCATATCTCAAAAAACCTAGCAGTAACATCAGGAATGAACAAAGAAGGATTTAATTATTTAAATGTATGCCTGCCCTGTTCTACCACTTGGCTCAAAGTGTCCTCTACTGAAGGTTGACTGACCCCAGAGTGTAGGAGAAGAGTACATATGACAGTGACATGATGGAACAAGACTTTCCAGGCCTGGAAATCAGAGAGTAGAATCAACTAATGTCCAGAGTAGGGAGAGAGAGAGACCTTAGCTGAGAACTGGATAAAGGAATAAACAGAAAGGCTAAATAAGAAAGGTCTAGTTCGAAATACCCCTCAGTTAACAGAATGTAAAGAGAGCAAGGTCAAAAGAACCCCAATTTCATCTGTGAGCTGCTGAGAGAAACATCTATCACTGTTCTTTTTCCCACCCACCCCCATTGAACCATCAGAGGATACTACTCAAGTTTAAAAACAGAAAGCTCTATTTACAGCATGTGCTAGATTTGAATTGATTCATGTGCCACTCCCCACAGAGAGGAAAGTGTTTATGATCCATCTCCATCTCCATAGAGCTAAGCAAATAAGATGTGGCATGTGATGTGTCCCTCTACATGTATTGTGCTGCGCTCCTATCCCTGTGATTTGTAACGAGCCATGTCCGACTGTTATAAATATACTACAGGCAATCTCAGCCATCACTTTTCACTATCTCCCTTTTGGCTGCACCCCTAACTCCATCACTGCCTACCCTCTAAAGGCATATCTTTATTTTTCACCACCTTTATGTTTTCTTTTGGTAGTACCTTCACAGTCCAAACTGATGGGATGACAGCCCTTGGAACAGTCATTATTATTAAATCAATAACCTGGAAGTTAAGGGGATAGGAGCTTAAGTCCTGGCTCTGCCACTAACTGTAACCTTGGTCAGATCACTTCTCTCTTTTTCATCTGTTAAATGATGAGATTGGACTAGATAGTCTTTCTAGTGCCAGTATCCTATTAATTAATCTCTTTGCACAAAGAGATTTTTTTTTAAATAGCAGTTTTTTGTTTTTTTGTTTTGTTTTTGTTTTATGGCAGTTCACTTTCAAATGTCATCTCAGGAACACAAGCTCTTACCTTGAAGTGAGTATGACTAGTAGAAAAAACAGCAACAATTTTGGGAAAACACACTTATCAGTATTACGATCAGTTAGCCTTTTTGTTCTTTTTCTTTTCAGTTCATTGAGAAATATTACAGAGTTATATATCCAGATTTTTATTCAGGCATACTCCATATAGCATTGCCCTGTCATGTATCTCCAGAATAGTTCACCCAAAATACAAATTAGATGGCAAGTAACCTCAACTCAACCAGCTTGTCTTCCCATTCCTGCCCTTGTTTCTTAGAAAATAACTATTCTTTGTAATGTTATAAGTTCTCACCTTGAGAAAAATAATTAACAAGATCAAATAGGGTATGCCTGTACTTAAACATTGTTGCATGCAGAAATATCTTGCTTTCCAAACTTAGAACTGTTAAATTCCCTTATTGGTTCCTCATCAATTATTTTTTCAGGGTGACATTTTTTCATTCAGTTTCTTCTTAAATGCCAGAAGTAAGTAGTATGTTAATTTTACCCCTTGAATTATATTGGGTTGCTGAGGGACCAGCAGGTGAGTTAAGGTATCTCTTGAGTTATGTTTTTCAAATGAGTAGTTTACTGGCCTGTAAAATGTTCAAAGTCACCTTTAAGAAAAATTTCTTTTCAACATCTGTTTCACGAAGAAAATTACCTTACTTAGTGATAATTGAATTTCCTTCATTATGGCCTGTTTGCAGATCTTCCCTTTAAAAGTGTATTTATTTACCACTATATCTATTAAATGTTAGGTGGAAGTTAATATTATTCCCAGCACATATGCAAATGATAGGAGCACAGAGCTTAAGAAAACAGATGGGGCTAAAATCCACTCAGTAGTCTCAAATCAAGCTCTATGGACTTTGGATTATCAAAAGCCGTTTAAAAAGCTTCATACTGTTAATAGTAAGAGGATTTCTCCATTCCAAAGAGTTATATTTGAAGCAAACCTTCAGTAAGACAACCCAAAGTGCATGGATGCAAAATATTCTAGTGTATTCTAGATGTGTCCTAGGTTTTAAAATGTCTAAGTGTGATTGATTTTTTTTTCTGAATTTTTCTTTATTAGCTACTTTGGAAGGAAGGTAACATTTTTTGTAGAAAAAAAGAATATAAAAATTTGATAGGGCTTTTAACTACTAGTTCAAAGATATCTTAGATATTAAGAAAAAAGGCTAGTAGGACGCTGTTAACACTAAGCACAGTGCTTTACATTCAATAGTTTTTGAGAAAAAATGTTTGCTGACTCACCACTGCATGAATAAGATGCATTTTGATTTTATAGAAAAGTCTGGATTTTCCAAGGACAATTAAACTTTGCTTTTATTTTTAAAAGCTTTCTTTTTCTGGAATGGGGTCAGTTTTTTTTGTTTGTTTGTTTGTTTTTGTTTTTTTTTAAAACCCTTACCTTCCGTCTTGGAGTCAATACTGTGTATTGGCTCCAAGGCAGAAGAGTGGTAAGGGTAGGCAATGGGGGTCAAGTGACTTGCCCAGGGTCACACGGCTGGGAAGTGACTGAGGCTTGGGGTCAGTTTTAAATGTCTTTTATTCCTGTTCCCAGCACTTTGGGAGCGGTACCATTCTCTAATCTTTGACAAAACAAAACTGTCTATTAAAACTTTTCACATTCTTGGTTCTGGTCATTTCCCCTCCCATACTGGCATCGTTGTGCATGCACTGTTTCCCTAGGTTGTATAGAAAATAGTATGAGGGTTTCATCCATACTCAGTTTCTGATCCCTCTCCTTATTTCTGACTCCTTGGGCTTCCCTATGTTACATGAAATTCCAGCTAATGTTCTACTTTCTGCTGAAAACATGCCCTTATTCTCCTGAATTCTAATGCCTTTCCTCTGCTGATTATCTCCAATTTATCTTGTGTATAAGGAAAGGCAACTAGTAGCTCAGTGGATAGCTGGAATTGGTGCTATAAAGACAAGGTCCAAATCCTCACTCAGATAGTTATTAGCTGTCTGTGACCTCCACCCAGTAAAACATTTAACCTCATTCTGTCTCAGTTTCCTCATCTGTAAAATGAGGATAATAATAGCACCTGCCTAGTAGGTGAAGATAAAATTTTTTTTAAAAAGTAAATTATAATCCTTAAGGTGCTATATAAGCTACCTATTATTATTACAATATAGGATTTTTTGTGCATGCTTATTTACATGTTTTCTCTCTCATTCTACTATGAGCTCCTTTAAAGCAAATTTTCTTTTGCTGTTCTTTGTATCCATTGCCTTCTTTGTACCCAGTGCCTGGCATATAGTAGGCACTTGCTAAGAACTTAATGACTGTCTGACTTCCTCTTAATCTCTTAAAGTCTCAGTTACTTATCTCTATTAAATTTCATAAAAATACTTTATTCACCCATTTACTAATATTATCACCCAGAAATGAATGGTTTAGCAAAAACAGTGTGCCATAGCATTTGGCCCCATATCCTTTGCATCCTTGTTCAATTTAGCCTACATATTCATGCGGTTACAACAAAAGGGATCTGAGGATGCCACTACTGTAATTTATCCCAAATGAGGCCTTCAATAGTTTCATAAATCATGTTGGGAACTAATATAATAATAAATATTTATGGGGCACTTTAAGGTTACAAAGCACTTTTATAAATTAT
This sequence comes from Gracilinanus agilis, assembly GCF_016433145.1. Taxonomy (NCBI): domain Eukaryota; kingdom Metazoa; phylum Chordata; class Mammalia; order Didelphimorphia; family Didelphidae; genus Gracilinanus; species Gracilinanus agilis. Next base: position 372,264,167 of record NC_058133.1, on the reverse strand, counting down.
ATTATCTCATTTGATCCTCACTAGGATCCTAAGGTAGATGCCATCATTATCCCCATTTTACAGATAAGGAAATGTAGGCAGAGAGATCTTAAGTTCCTTGCCTAAAGATATGCATCTAATAATTGTGTAGAACAGAATTTGCATTCAGATCCTTCTGTCTTAAGTTTAGTACTCTTGGCACAGCATCTCTAGCACCTAGAATTACTGCTAATTCTTATTTATCTGTTTAGCCTGAAGGGATAAGGCTTTTGGGTCCCTAGCAATTGACAGTCAGATAGTCATGAAATGGCTCTGTATATCCTTCCTTGCTCTTGTGCTGAGCCTTGAAAGGATATCTTTTTTCTTTCATAGTTGCCTCTGGGCCAGTTACCATGTGTAAGAGACAGATACAATTGCATTCCAGGATTATCTTGTGGCCCTCAAGGTTCTATCCTGTGTCCTTCTTTCTCTATATAACTTCTCTCTTAGTGATCTTATCAGTTGTCATTAATTCAATTATCATTTTTACACCATTGAGACCAAAATAATCTTGCCTGTTTATCTCCACCCTCTTCTAAACTACACTCTGTTGGATGTCCTGCTGGGACCTCAAAGGCAACATGAATAAAATGTAATGCTGTATTTTTCTCTCCAAACCCATTCCTCTTCCACATCTCCCAACTTCTCTGGAGAATATCTTTCCACCCTGTATATCATCCAGATCAACCTTGCAACCACCCCTAATCTTACAGCCTATTTCCAAGAAGTTGTTATGTCTTATCTATTTACCTTCATAACATCCCTCTCTTATTTTCTGTCCACATATCCACTATCCTAATTTAGGCCTTCATCTCCTTTCTTTTTAAAATTTCTTTATTACATTAAAATACCCAGTTAACTCCCTTCCTCTCTCCCTCACCCCCCCCAATAGAGAAGGAATCATTTGACAAAAAGATAATATGTATATATAAAACTATGTCCTACTTCTATTAAACAGTTCTTTCTCCAAAGGTGGACATACTTAAGTCATTCTTCAGACAATATTTCTGTTGCTATACAACTCCTCTCACTGAGGCTATTACAATACCCTGCACATTGGTCGTCTTGCTTCCAGACTCACTAACTTCCCATCTGTCTTGTATGTAGCTGCCAAAATAACTTTCCTAAAACAGTGGACTGAGTAGTCATTTCCTTTCTCAGAAATATGTAATCAATTCCTAATGATTACAGTATAAAATACATATTCGCCATTAAATGCTTTCATAATATGGCTCTGTAAGAGAAAAAATTTTTATCCGTAACTTTTTAATCTCTCCTCGCTTCCCTTATTCTCATCCCCATCCTCTCTACTCCCATGACCAAAATGCTAATAGTTCTGGTCCTTATCAGCTCTTTCCTAGGCTATCCAACCACCCAGTTAGTCCCTAGAGATACAAAAACCAAAGTGAAGTTGCCCTCAAGAAACTTATATTTTATAGATAGAGACAATGTGGACATATGTAGATAGATATGAGAGAGATAGAAGATTAGAAGGAAGGCACTAGGAACTAAGGTAATCAAAAAAGATGTCATGGATAGAGCAACTTTTGAGCCAAATCTTGAAGGAGACTCATGATTCTAAGAGATAAAGGTGAGGGGAAGTACATTTCAGGGGATCAGGGCAGATAGCTCAAAGGTATACAGATGGTACATGATGAGGTCCATATGAGAAAGAATAAAAGTGGCCTGAACTATGGGATGGGAGAAGCTGATTAATGCGTAAATTGAAACCACATTATAAAGGGTTTTAAATGCCAAAAAGAATCATTTATATTTCATCCCAAAAAGTCTCTCTCCCTCAAATATCTCCCTCCTCAATCTGTCCTCTGCCTATGCCAAATTGATTTGATTAAAGTAAAAGTGTGGATGTCACCTCCTCTGCTCAAAAAGCTTCAGTGACTCCTTATTGCATTTGGTCATACTTTATTTGTCATTTAAGCCCTTTCACAATATGGCTACAATCTATATTTCCAGGTTGATTGTACATTATTTCCCTTCATATAATCTATATTTTAGTCAAACATCTATATTCTGTTAATGAAAATTCAGTCTCCCATCTCTGTCTTTGTATATAGGATCTCCTCTCAGACCTAAAACACTTCCTCTTCACTTCCACTTCTGATTACCCCTTGCTTCTTTTAATGCCTAGCCTCCCTTTAATGTCTCAAGTACCACATTTTATCTGAGATCTTTCATGATCTGCTGAGATTTTACAGCTTCTCCCTCAACCTATATTATTTACAAATTACATTTTATCTTACATTATTCAAGTTCGGTACATTGCATATATTAGGTGCTTGATAAATTCTTTCTGCATGAATGAATGAGTGAATAACTCCTGCAGGATAGGGACAGTATCTCACTTATCTTTCCATCCTCCCCTGTACCTAGCATATTATCTTGTATATATTAAGCATTTAGAAAATATTTGGTGAATGAATGAATGAGCGAGTAAAAGGGTCAGGAGCAATAGCGATTTCTTCAGATAATATGCTTAGGGCATTATATAGCAATGTAATCGTGAATTTGAACATTTAAAATAAAGTAGCTAATATCTCAAAGATTTCACAGAAAAAGAACTAGTCAATGTCATGCAATAATTCCTTGTTTTATGAAGTTTATATTTTATCCCAGATGTAATAGAGAACCACGGTGAAATGGTCAGACCTGTGTCTTAAGATTATTTTCATACTTGTGGGAAGGATACATTAGAGAGAGACAGGACTAGAATCTGAGAGACCAGTTATTGCTTTACCCAGGTCGAACAGATCGAATATAGAAGTAGTGTCATGTATTAAGACGCCATCTCTATTCTATTATAGTAATTGACAACTAAAATTGAAAGTAGATATGTGGTATAGAATACTTCCCGAGATAAAAGGAGAGAGAAACAGAAGTCCTGTTGTTGTGGAAATATAGAATAAACTGCCTGGAGATATGGATGATTCTTTTCTAATGGAGATCACAAAACTGGCACAGGGCAAGCTATAGTCATGATGGATGACTTCCAAATGTTCTGCCCATCTGCTGAAAGTCTCATTCCACTAAAAGCAGAGCATCTGATAAATTTGTAATTTGCCTTACTGACAATTTCTTTCTCAAAAAGAAACAACTACTCTGGATTTAATTTTGACCCAAAAGGATGAACTAGCCAGGTATGTGGGAAAGAAAAGTTCTTGCAAAGAAACAGCTACAGCAATTTAGAGTGTGTGGTGCCAAATAAAACATAGCCTATCCTTTAGAAAAGTAGAGAAAGGATTCAGATAGAATTTGCTTATAATCCAGAGGCCTCAGAAGGGATAGATAGGAGGCTCTAAAAAAATTCTATATATGTTATTACAAATTGCTTCACTGAAGAAGAAAACAGGGAAACTTGTAAAGAAAAAAGTTAGCGTGGCTCCTATGGGAACTCTCTGTTTAGTTAAACAGAGAGCACAACATGTATTAAAAGGTACTCACTATGAATCTATTATGTGGAAAGTTCTGTTCATAATAAGGCCCTTTTCAGAGCATGTCCACATTTCAATTGGTTTAGAATGGCACTAAATATTAATTTAGGGTTTTGAAGCTTGGCTCTTCTGACTTCTTTGTACTTTGATGTTCTGCCAATAAATGAGAACACACTATAGCCTTAAATGCTTCCAAATCATATTCCTTTGAAAGTAAACAGGTTAATATCCCCATTTTACAGATGAGAAACCCCAAATTTCCTAGGTAAAGTGACTTGTCCAAGGCCTATAGCTAGAGAAGTTTGTAGAGGCCTTATGCTCACTTCATAAATATTTATAGATGTTTCCTTTAATGCTTCTATCTGTGTTTTCAAGTGTCTCGTATATCTAAATATTTCTCTATCTTTGAATGTAACACAGTAGAAGGTAGGAGCAAGTCTGCTTAATTTGTATATGTAATATAATAATAATTTTTATTATTATCACAGAAGCATTTATATAGCACTTTAGGGATTGCAAAGTGATTTACAAATATCTCATTTGATCCTCATAACAACCCTGCAAAGTATGTGATTTTATCCCTATTTTAAAGATAAGGAAACTGAGAGAAACAGAAATTAAATAACTTGCACAGATCATACATCTGTCTGAAGAGTACCATGTACTCATTTTTTTTTTTGATAGATTGAAGGTATTCAGAAAACTTGTTGTTCAGACATTTTTAGTCATTCTCTACTGTTATGACTCCATTTGGGGTTTTCTTGGCAAAGATACTAGAGTGTTTTCCTTTTCTAGCTCATTTTTCAGATGAAGAAATTAAGGCAAACAGGATTAAATGATTTTTTCAGGATCACACAGCTATTAAGTGTCTGAGGCCAGATTTAAACTTAGGAAGATGAATCTTCTTGACATCGGGCCTGGCATTTTTTTTTTAATCCAATATACCACCTAATTGCTCATACAGTTATTTCCTAGGTATTTGTAAAATGATACAGTTTTCTTTTCTAATTTTTTTTTAACTTTATTTCACCTATTCTACCTGAAGAAGCTAGTCAGGGGAATAAGAGGAGGTATTATGCTGCAATGGAAAAGAGGACTGGATTTAGAGTTAAGGGACCAGATTTCAATTCCCGTCACTGACACTGCCTGAGTTATTTTAGACAAGCCACCACACCTCAGTTTCTTCAGAAAATAAGGGAGTTGAACTAGATGACCATTAAGATCCTATGATTCTAAAGTGAACTGCTAATGCTGGTCATTGATACTTATATAAAAGTAGATTAGAAGTCTAGAAAAGACTTCCCCTGGAAAATATATTTAAGCTGTATTGAAATGTGCTTTTTAAATATCTTTGAAAGTACTTAAATTATCACATTGTTACCAGCTTTAGCATTGCCATCAAGGAGGGAGTTAACTGGGGATTTTAGTATAACAAACAAATTTAAATTAAAAAAAAGAAAGGAAATTAAGGAGTTCTTTTTAGTATTGGTTGTTCACTGTGTATATTTGGATTAGAAAAAGGAAAATCTTCTTAATCTATTTGTTTCCATTTGATTAATACTTTTAAAATTCTTCCCTAATAAGAACAGTGTGTAATTGTGTAATATTTTGGTAATCTTGTGCTGATTTTTAACAAAACAAGGCATTCACTTATTGTTCTGTTTATGATTCCATAGAAGAACGAAAAACTCATCTATTGAAAACAGATGCAGTGTTGGTTATGTAATGTGACATTTGGATAATATGATACTTAAAATCCTCTTATTTTTAAATGGAAATTTTTAAAGATACCATCAATCAAGTTAATGCCAGCCAATGAGCCACATGCTGCAGAACCGTTATGATTTACGCTTTAAGAGTTAGTTTAAATTGATGCAGTTATTATTACTTAACTTTTTATGTTGACATATGAATCATTTCTCTCCAGTACTAAATTTTCAGCATATGAAATTTATATTATAAATGTTTATATGTCAACTATAATACTCAGAAAAATTCATTCTCTTAGCCATTGATAAATACCCAATGAATAAATGATTTGAGCAATGGTAGAAGTTTAGATACTGGATAATATAGCTAAGATTTGAAGAAAGCAATAATGAACATAATTTTAAATATATATACATATATATATATGAACAGGCACCTATATCATAGCAAAGTTTTATTTTTAATAATCTAGAATTGTTTAAAGAGGCGGTTTGAAATGATGTGTAGGTTGTTTTTTTAAAAAATCATTGGAAGATCTACATGAAATTATGAAGAGTGAAACATTCAGAACCAAGAAAACATTATTTACAACAACAGAAATATTATTTGAAGAATGACTTGTATGTATGTAACCAGCGAAAGAACAGATAAAGAAAAACAATTAAAACATAGTTTATATGTACATGTTTTTGTCAAGTGATGCATTCTCTAGAATGAGGAGGAAAAATAGGGAAGGATGGGTATTAATAAACAAATGAATAAACATTTTTTAAAACTGAAATCAGGAAAAAAGAGGCAGTTTGACATAGTGGGTAGAGAGAGCTGATCTTGGTGCCAGGATAAACTGGATTCAAGTCTTTCTTTTGAACAGATATTGTCTATATAATCAGAATGACCAGTTCAATAGAAATTTTGGTATCTGATGATCAATTCAAACTTGAAATGTATTCATTTTCTTACTCTTTGCTCTAGCATTTAAATATTTATTCATAGGTCTACTGGGAGCAGCAATTCAGTAAATCAAAGAAAGCAATATATCTTATTTAATGCCTTGTCAAGTTCTATCTATGAATATAATGTGAAGAGTTTGATGGATTTCATTAGATGGATTTTTAAATGTGAACAATTTTTAAGAGATGTGAAAAATACCAATAAAAGTTAGAAACAATGTTTATAGAGTCCTAGGACTTAGAGTCTGGAAGAGACCATAGAGATCATCTGCTGTCCTCTCATTTTGCAAATGAGTAGACTGAAGTCAAAGAGGTAAAGTAACCTGCCCAAGGGCATACAAATATTAAGACACTGGTATTCAAACCCAAGTCCAAATCCAGGGCTCCATAATTGCTCTGGTGTTGGGACTTATTGGGACTTTTTCAAGGTTCTTTCCACTTTTGGTTTACAACTTTCACCCAGCTCTCAATGTGACTCCACGAAGCTATATAGCATGCTGCAACCACACTGCAATAAAACCTTCTCAACATATGGATTAAACCAGGTTGAAGGTATCAGTCAGTTAAGAGGATATGTACCCCAAGCATGTGAAGACTTACCCCAGTGGAATGAGTAGATGAGAACAATTGTTCCATCAGCCAAGAAGGCAAGTAGAAGAAGGCACCAAGGTTTGATCAGACATCAAAGAAATCAAGGTCATCCACTCAGTCCCCAGCTATCACCAATCACTCGGACTTTTGTCAAGATACCACCTCGTAATATCCTTGGTCCTCCTCAAAAAATGAAGGATGAACAATAAGTACTCTTAAGTTTATTGAGGTATAGAAAACTGTTAGGAAAAAAAGATTAGTACAAAGCAGTATTTAGTCAGTTATTAAATTGAGTGGTACTACCGTAAAATACCATAGGAACTGGGAGAAATCAATCAGTAGGCATTTACCAAGTGCCTCCCCTATGCTGAGCACAGAGCCAGTCAGTCAGCATACAATGAAAGTGAACTAGCCTGAGCCTTCAAGGAGTTTATGTTATATGGAAGGAAATGACTTTATACGTATAAGTTGTTCAGCCAGAATGTTCTAACCTGCCAGCAGGTTCACAGATTGGATGTCAAATAAGCTAAGGAGCCAGACTAAAAAGGAAAGGTTTATAAACATACTAAAAAAAAAACTCCTTGCTTTTGAATTACTTCTATTTCCTCAGGAAATAGTACTTGGTTATATACATAATGAAGTGGATAGAGTACCAGCCCTGGAATAAGGAAGATTTGAGTCAACTCAGACACTTACTAGCTCTAAGACTCTGGAATGCACTCATTCAACCTCTCTTTGCCTCAGTTTCCTCTGTAAAATAGAGATCATAATAACATCTTATTTCCCAAGGTTGTTTTGAAGATCAAATGAGATACTATTTGTAAATTGCTTAGCATGGTGCTTGGCACATAAGAAGCAGTATATAAATGTTCATGATGATGAAAGTGATGGTGGTGGTAGTAATGATGGTGATATAGCTAAACAGCAGGACAGGGTTTGGATTACATAGTCAATATACAACATTCTGCTGCATTTAAGTGGACCAATAGAGTATTGTTCTGGCATAAAAGGATAGCTAATTACTAGACTTAACTTGAGTTCTTTTAAGGAGAGGCCTAATCAGCTCAATTCAAGATTCTAAAAGTCCAGTAAATGGTTGAAAGGAAAGCTCCCAAAGAAAAGATAAGGGTTGCCATTTTAGTAACACAAGAAAATGCTATTTTTTTTCTCCACAAAATATATGCAAAGTAGCTACAAGATAATGGGTGGAGGAGGGGAAAGTATTTTACTTGCATCTAAGAGAAGCAAGAAAGGACCTCTCTAGATGACTCTTGAACTGATTTTTTTTTACATTTATTAATATTCATTTTTAACATGGTTACATGATTCATGCTCCTCCTTTCCCCTTCAACCCCCCCCCCCGCACCCCCCTACCCATGCGCTTGAACTGATTTTTTGAGGAAGTAATGCTTTTTTAAGAAGCAGAGATGAGAAATGGTACCTAGTTAAGGAAGTACCTAGTTTACCTATTCTCTGAAGGATAGCTAGTATTTGAATAGCTCAAGGAGGAGCTATGGTATTTAATAGGTGTTTATTTGGATTAAAGTGGATGAGAAAATCAATTTGGAGTACAGGAGAGGTGAGTTGATGTAAAATGAAATGGATCTCCTCTCTAATGTTGAAAGAAAAGAATAGACAGTTGAGTACGTAGTCTTATGGACTTAGCCTATGATCCGATGATTTGGCAAATGATCATTGGTAGAGAGTGGCAATAGAAAGGGATAAAGGACATGGAAAAAATGGATGGAGAGAATATTACAGATTCCTAAGAAGATGACTTTTGAGGATGAAGGAAATTTAAGGGGGTAGGTTGGCCTTTAGAAGTCATGTATAAGTCTGAGATAATATTAAGTGTAATATATATTCATGATCATATTTCAGTTAGTTTTTAAAATAGTACTTGAATTTAAATTTGAACGGGGCTAGAGAAGTAAAAGATAACTCACAAGTTTCTTGACCTTCATTCCTGGGAGGTAAAAAGACAATAGATTTTTTCATATACTTCTCTCTTCTAGAATCAGAAACTCATGAAATGTTGAAGGTGAAAAGCAGCAGTGCTGGATCAAGGTCTTAGTAACTTCTATTTGGCAGACTCTTTTATGGACATATTTATAGTTCTATTTAATTTTACGCTGAAAAGTTGCATCTCTCCGTCAGATAGATAACATTCAGAACTTTTTTTCAGGAAGAGATCTTTGTTTTAAAAAATTCTAATGGGGGCAGCTGGGTAGTTCAGTGGAGTGAGAGTCAGGCCTAGAGACAGGAGGTCCTAGGTTCAAACCCGGCCTCAGCCACTTCCCAGCTGTGTGACCCTGGGCAAGTCACTTGACCCCCATTGCCCACCCTTACCAATCTTCCACCTATGAGACAATACACCGAAGTACAAGGGTTAAAAAAAAAATTCTAATGGTAAAAAAAGAATTTATACATCCTTCATTTTTTACTGTTTGTGCCTGTTGGTAAGGGGCTTTAAAGAACATCTAGTTCAACCTCCAGACTTTACAGCTGAGGAAACAAAGGTCAAGAGAAATGAAATGACTTAGCTAAAGTCACCCAACTAGAGAACAACAAAGTTACCAATAGAGCCTATACCTCCTGATAACCTCAAATAGGTTTCCTTTTCCTTACCTTCAGTAAATTGTCATCAAAACATTATGGAAACTGTTTAGGTTAAAGGAGATTTAAATTTCAATCCAAGACCAACCAGGCAGCTGTAATTCTAATTTTTGTTTTTAATTTTTATTAATATACTCTGTTTTCATTATCATCTTCCTTTCCAAATATATTCTCTTTCCTTCCTTCCCCGGGTTTGCAGCCATCCTTTATAACAAAGAATAAAAAAACAGTTGAGAGGAGGAAAGGGAAGGGAGGACAAAGCAGTTTCATAAACCTAGCCAACACATCAACCTAACTTGAAAGTCCCTGCAGTATTCCACATTCATCTCCCCTACTTTTGTAAAGAAGGAAGACTTGCCATTTCTTCTTTGAGGCTAGAATTGATGTTTATAATAGCAATGTTCATTTTTGTTAGTTATTTTTTCCATTTACATTGTAGTAGTTGTAACGTATTGTTTTCCTGGTCCCTTTTTCTCTGTATCAGTCCATTTAAGTTTTCCTTCTTTCTCTGTAATCTTCTTATTCATCTTTTCCTATAATAGCATATTCTATAGTATTCTTGTGACAAAATTTATTTACACACATACCTTCAGTCATTTCCAACTCTTTGTGATCCCACTTGGAGTTTTCTTGGCAATGATTCTGAAGTGTTTTGCCATTTTCTTTTCCAGTTCATATAATAGATGAAGAACTGAGGCAAATAGGACTTGTTCAGGGCTACACAGCTAGTAATTTCTGAGGCCAGATTTGAAGTCAGGAAGATAAGTCTTCCTGATTCCAAGTCCAGTACTTTATCTACCATGCCACCTAATTACAAAATTTATTTATTCATTTCTTAAGTGACAAACGTTTGCCTTGTTTTTATTTCTTCATTATTGCAAAAAGTGCTTAAGACAGCTGTAAATGTGTTTTAAGTATTACATTATATATAGTAGGACCGTGTCAGAGAGTTTCCATCTTCCTTTTGACTCACAAAAAACGTGAGCTAAATTCCACAGGAAAAGTATTCAGGAAGCACCTGGAATCATTAGTGCTGCCATTTCTTTTATTCTTCAAACCTGCAAGCTACATTGCTAGCTTTGTTCAGGTGAAGTGACTACAGAATTGACTGAAAAAAGAAAGAATGGAACAAGATTAGATAATAGGAACACAGCAGCTCCTGCTTAATGTGAAAGACTATAGAGATTGCCTTGCTGGGGTCATTAATGACTACCTGAAAAACTTGCCAAGATCTTACTATTCTTCTTTTGGTTATCCTCTAGGTCAGGAGTCGGCAACCTTTTTGGCCATGAGAGCCATAAACGCCACATTTTTTAAATGTAATTTCGTGAGAGCCATACAGTGCTCACAGTGCCGCTCCTGTAACAGCGCCTGAAAAAAAATGGACTTTATGGCTCCTGCAGAAAGAGCCATATCTGGCCCTCAAAAGAGCCAGATATGGCTCGAGAGCCATACGTTGCCGACCCCTGTTCTAGGTTTTAGTCCCACACCTTTTTATCCGTGTCATCAGTAAAAGGGAAAACTAGATTTATAGATGCAGCTGATTTAGCCATTCTATACGACTTTCAGGATCTAGGACAGTGATGGCAAAACTTTTAGAGGGGCAGACTATGTCCTCAGGCACTTGTGGAAAAGGAAGGAGAGCCCCACGTACCTCTAGCTTTCTAGTAATGAAGTCTAGCAAACTCTGTTCTGGGGCAAGAGGGCTTTGGGTGCCTCCTCTGGAATTCATGCCATAGGTTTGCCACCACAGATGTAGGATTTCATTCTTCTTGGTACTCCCTCCATAAAGCAGTTCACAATTTATGAAAAGGCTTCAGAAGTTGCTGGGGCTGAAAAAAATTATTGCCAGGTGATCAGCCCTTGGATGATGAGCCTCTTCAAACTTAGCTAGGGTGTTCTTTGAATGATAGAACACATAGACTTTCATGTTCTAGGGTTGTAAGCCTTTGGAATCACTGATAGAGGCAGTAGGAAACCAGAGTTTTCAACCATAACTTGATGAAGCAAACATCAGAGTAGAACTTTGGTGGAGGACCACAAAGAATAGCTAGATACATTTTTCTTTCTTTTTATAAAGTTTTAAATGAGGCCCCTTAATCTAATGAGGTAGCATATGTTTTATTATTTTACTTTGATTTTTAGTTTATTAAACTGTTTAACTTTTCAGATATTTCGAAGGAAAGCAGTGGAACTTGGAGAAAAATTACTTCCTGCATTTCATACTCCCTCTGGAATACCTTGGGCATTGCTGAATTTGAAGAGGTAAAATTCTTAATTTATGTAGTCACATTAATAGGAGGATGTTATTTGTTTGAGTTTGGTGCTGATTAATTCATTTGGATATAGTTTGGGAGTTTATACCCTAACCTTTTGTATAGGCTGTTTAGCTTTGCTATTCTCTTTACCCATCTCACAGATATTTACCATTGGTCACAATTAGGATCAGGAAATAAAGGTCATTGCTTTCCAAGCACTATAAGAAAACGAATTTTAAGTATGTGCCCTGTGAACATTAGGTCAGAGGCATTATTTCTATATTTACAAAGAAACATCATATTGTCATTCTTTTGCACAACAGAAAAAGTTCTGTATCTATTAAACACTTCTCAGGGGACCTAGAACATTTTGTCATAAGATTTAAGCTGCAGGCCAGAGTGTGTTACACAATGAAAACATTCTTGCTGGGAGATGGACATGAATCTTGGAGCAGCTTGTGTTGTGGTAGGTTCCCTTGAGACTATCCAATCTGCAGCTGAACCTAGAAGAAAGGATCAGTTCATAAACCCATGAAAATCTTAAAGGTTGAATAGATTCTTCAGTTGGGAGAGCTTTCCTAGTTGTTTCATCCCCTCACTATAGGAGGGAGAGCAGTTCTACCTAGGTGGGTAGTGTTTGCTAATCTGTCTACCAGCAAGCTCCAAAGAAGCCTGGACTGAATGCCTGAGGGACCCTCCTTCTCATTGTCTCCATTGGGAGTCATTTGATTATTATCTCTGATTGTTTGAGCATTCATTTTCCCATAGGTTCCCCAATTAACTCCATCCCAACAAAATATGAGAGCAATGTGTACTCTCATACCTGTGGTATTGCTTTTGTAATAGTAAAATATATGTATTCACATATACACAGAAAACAGTACCTGCAAAATTCATCAGTATTGTCAATTTAAAAGCACCAAATCAAAAATTTCAAAATAGGCTTTGATAAACATTAAATTTTAACAGATTTCTTCAGTAGATATGTTTCTTCCTAAATATTTCATGCGATGAGTTGGTGTCCTTAAGGTATAAAGAATATTGATTATCATTCAGTTAACTTTTTCTTCTCACAGTAAGTCAGTTTTCACATATCCGTTTTTTTAGTCTATTATTAACATATCTGATAGCTTGAAAGATAGAATGTACTGTAGCCTACCTAAAATACTCTCCTGGTCTTGTATGCAACTACATCACCCTTAACTGAGGTGCTGCTGTATCAAGAATTTCATGACATAATGTATCAGGACTTGTTCTTCTCTTGAGGAGGAGAGTTCCAAGATATGCTGCACCAGCTTAAACAACATATCTGCAGCCCCTCGATCTCCAGAAAGGAATCCCAAGAAGGGAGCCTGATAAATTGAAAGAAGCCTAGCCCTAGAACTCAAGTTCTGCCTCCACTAATTACTCTGTATGTCATTAGGTTAACTCACTTCATCTCACTGGGCCTCAGATTCGTCATCTTTTTTTATTTTTTTTAAACCCTTACCTTCTGTCTTGGAGTCAACACTGTGTATTGCCTCCAAGGCAGAAGAGAGGTAAGAGTAGGCAATGGGGGTCAAGTGACTTGCCCAGGGTCACACAGCTGGGAAGTGTCTGAGGCCAGATTTGAACCTAGGACCTCCCATCTCTAGGCCTGGCTCTCAATCCATTGAGCTACCCAGCTGGCCCCATTCCTCATCTTTAAAATGAAAAAGTCAGACTAGGTGGCTTTTAAGGCTCTTTCACTTCTTGATCTATGAATTCTTTGGTATTAAATTGAGTTTCAAAGATTATGATGGATGCGAAAAAAATATTCCCGATCACTAATAAAGAAATATAAATTAAAGCAACTTCGAGGTTCCATCTCCTAGCCATCACACTGGCAAAGAAGGAAAGAAAGAAAATAGTTATAATCATTAGAGAAGCTGCAGGAAAACAAGAACAGTGAATTGAGAGCCAGGCCTAGAGATGGGAGGTCTGTTAATTAACATTGTTAATACAGTTTGAATTATTGAATTGGTTCAGTTATTCTAGGAAACTATTTGGAACAATGCTCAGAGCTTATACTACATAAGCATGAGAGAGGCTTACTATTATCTATCAGCCCCTTCAAACAAACCCCTTCATTAAAAAAAAACAAACTCTAGAACAGATTAACAGCTTTATATCTCTTGGTATTTCATGCAGCATACAATATTAAATTCCATGTTTTCAGACTTTTCTATGCATGAAATAGTCCCAAGACATCTTATGTTGATTACACTTGATTGTAATACCCACTGAACTATAAATGTGATTTTTTTTCTGATATTTTGGTTTGTTCTTGTGTATACTTTCTTTGGAGAAAAGGGATCCAAATAAAATGGAAAAGATCTAACTGTAAAATAAATAAAAAGCTAAGAAAATGAGTAGGATTTTTAAAAAGTTAAATAGGCTAGACCTCCAGCGAAAAATGAATGGGATTGTAGAAAGGAATATTATCTTTTTTACCCCTCCCCCCTAAAATGACCATATATTAGGGCATAAAAAAGTGGGATCATTCCACTTCTAGCCGAGCAAAGGAACTTATTCACTTCCATTGATATAATTTAATTCTGAAAGGAGAAGGATAGTACCAGATACTTCAGGTTGTTGGGGAGATAAGCAGAAATATTAAATCTATTCTTTTAAGATCACAATAAAATAAAAATTATTTTCTATGCTAGGCCTTTGAAGCATGAATTAAAAATTAATTGGAAACAAAATATTCTAATCCTAAAGAATGAGTAGGTCAAGGAACAAATCATAGGAACAATAATTTCATTAAAGATAATGACAACAGTAAGACAGCATGCCAAAATTTTTGGGATGTAGCAAAAGCAGTTGTCAGGGGGAAATTTTATATGTCTAAATGTTTACATTAATGAAAGAGAGAAAGAACAGATGAGTGAATTGGGCATACAAATTAAAAAAAAAAACTAGAAAAATACCAAATTAAAAAATCCTTTTTAAGTACCAAAATTGAAATCTTGAAAAATCAAGGGAGATTAACAAAACTGAAAGTTAAAAAAAAAATTTAACAGAGAAAATGGAAAGAGCACAGATTCAGTACAAAGAGATCTAGATTCTATTCTCAGTTCTTCAATGATTTAATTGTTACGTTTCAGACTTTTTTCTTTTTTTAAGCATTTTTAGGTCTTGTTTTCCTTATTGATAAAATAAGAAGGTTAAATTAGCTAAAAGATTCTTAACTTTTTGTATGTCATAGACTCCTTTAACAGTTTGATGACACTTTCTTAGAATAATGTTGTTGAAGAAAAAATATTAATCTTGATACCCTAATCTGACTTTTGATACCAGTCTTCTAAAAATCCAAGCTGTTTCTGGCTTAGAGAGATATCCAGCATGACATGGTTCCCCCATTCCCTCCTACATGACTCTATCCCAAGACATTTATTAGAATGTTGAATAAGGAAAAAAAAAACATTAAAATTCCATTTAGGTTAACATTCCATAATTCCATAATTAATTTGGTTGGGTAACCAAATTGCCTCTCATATCTATGAGATCATGCCTCTCTTAATAAAACAAAGGAATCCCCTCAGTTCTATTGATATATTAGTCTTTAAAGGAGAAGAATGGTACCACATACTTCAGGTGAATGGGGAGGTAAGCTAGGACAAAGTCATACAGAGTTCCAAGTTCTCAAGGTACTCTTCTCTTAAGTAATTTCTTTAAGAAAAGCCTTTTTGTCTTCTATCACACACATTTCTAAGGTGCTTCTCTTAAGATTTTGGAAATGTCTTTAGAAGAACTATTTTTTAATTCTTCTAGAGAAGCTAAAAAGGAAATTTTTAAATAAGTTTCCACAACATTTTTAAATGCATAAAAATACAATACATAGAATTAATAAAAAGAAAACCAATTATATTGAAATACAATGATCAAAAAGCATATTTTTTTTAAGTTTCCAAACCCCAGGTTAAGAACACTGGCACTAGGATATCTCTAGTCCATTCTAGGGCTAACATTCTGTGACTCTAGGTATTATTGCTTTCTAAAAAGTTGACACTGGAGTTACATTAAAACAATCTGAAGGTATTTATAAACCTATCTTGTAACTGTCTAAGAGGGGAAAGCATTAGACTGTTCTTTGGTCTTGGCATCCCCAGGCTTCCCATATTCTGGGTCAAGTCATGGGTTTTATAGGGAAGAACAGTTCATTTAGAACTATTTCATTGGTTTTTCTATCTGATATTCTGGTATTACGGACAGCCTGGGATTGGACAATGACACTTCTCCAGTAAGCACAAGACTAGAAGTTTTCAGCCTGGTAGATTATAATGAAAGATAAGATGAGGGTGCTACAGAGGGAGTATGCTTAGAGCAGAAACAGCCTATGGCAAGCAAAGTTTTATGAATTTTCAAGGGGGAAGGAGAAAAAAAATAGTGTCTACATAGTTTGTGACATACTAAGCCATACTAAGGAGTTTATATTTTGTCCTAGAGGCAATAGGGAGCCTCTAAAGGATTTTGAACAGGGAAATATACAGGTTTATGTCAGGCTTAAGTCTTAAGAAAACTATTTTGGTAGCTGTGTGAAGAATGGCTTAGTGATACTAGAAACAGAGAGACTAATTAGGATGCTTTTCTAAATGTCCCAGAAAGAGATTATAAGGGTCTGAGCTAGGGCAGTAGCCACGTAGCAGAAAGAAGGAGCATGGTGAAAAGGAAAAAGTGATGGATTTGGAATCAGGGACCCTGGGCGTGAATCTCACCTCTGCTGCTGAATATCTGGGTCATACTGTGTGAGTCATTTAATTCTCTGGGCTTCAGTTTCCTCACCTATAAAATGAGGAGGTTAGAAAGGATAACTTCACAGGCCCCTTCCAACTCTAAATCTATCAATCTAAATCATATGAATTGACCAGTTTTGGTTACTACAGTGGCCAAGTCATATCTATCTTTATATATGGGTCCCTAGGACAGTGACTTGCAAAGTAGGTATTTAATATTGCTCAAAAGAACATGGTTGGGGCAAGTAGATTACTCAATGGATAGACAGACAGAAGACAGGAAGTCCTGGGTTCAAATATGACCCCAGATACTTCCTGTGTGGCCCATGGCAAGTTACTTAAACCCAATTGCCAGCCTTCAACGTTTTTCTGCCTTGTAACTGATACTTATATTTATTCTAAAATGGAAGGTAAGGTTTTTAAAAAAAAAAAAGAATATGATATAAGACATAGGTCCTGCCTTTAAGGAACTTATATTTGTGAAGCTTAACATTTCTAACCTCACTTGGTTGTCATGAGAGAAATACTTTCCAAACTTTGAATCACTATCGAAGCATAAGCAACAAGCTGATTTTCTCCATTTTACAGATGTGCAAAATGAAGCCCAGAGTGATAGTATATTTTATTCAATGCCATATAGCTAGATGGTGGCATAAACAGAACTAAAAACTCTGTTCTTTCTGTGCCAGTGTTCTATTGTACTATATTGTCTAACAACGGACATAAAATAAATAGCAAAGGAAGATAGTATACACTGTGTCAAATTAGCAGTTAAGATAATAGCATCCCTCAGAGCTGTTGTTCCTCAGAGAATCTATCCCTTTTCACAGACACATTCCTAGAAATTATCATGGTAACTTCTAAATCTATATAGCTAGCCCTCCTCTCTCTCGAGTTCCAGTCCTGCTTCACTAATCTGCTAAGACATTTATATCTCAAATTCAGTATATCTAAAATGAAACTCTTATCTTTTTGCCTAAGCTTTCCTATTCTTCCAACCTCCTTACTTCTACTGAGGGCATTTGTTTATCACCCAGGTACACAACCTGAGTTCTATCCCTGAATCATTGCTGGGTCTTATTCAGTTTTATCTACTCTACAAAATCTCTTATACTCGTCCCTTTTCTCCAATGATAAGTTAATCTTCCTAGTTTGAAACTTCATCACCTCTTGACCTGAACCATTGCAGTGGCATCTGAATTGGTCAGTCTGTATTTGGTCACTATCCTCTCCAGTCCATCTTCTACATAGCCATCTAGAGCATGAGTCTGACATTGTCATTCTCCTGATCAAGAATCTTCAGTGGTTTCCCACTGCCTCTAGGATAAAATACAAACTCCTCTGACTTGAAGTTTAAAACTTCACTGCCCAGCTCTCGTCTTCTCTTTTCAGATTTATTTCATATTCCTTCCTTCTTCTGCACTTTATGGTCTGGCCTATCTGACCTACTTGCTATGGTACAGAACATTCAATGTCCTGCCTCCTTGTACATTTACAAGCTATTCTCTATGCCTGAAATGCACTTTCTATTTACTTCTACTTATAGATCTAGCTCCTCTTCAGGGTTCAACTTAACTACCCACCACCTTCTTTTACACAAGATCTTCTCCCCATCCCCACAAAAAAAAAAATAGGTTTGCTTTGTGTATAAGTATTTTATAAGTAGTTTGTGAATTCCTTGAGTTCAAGGAATAGATTGTTTGCTTGTTTTTTTTTTTTTGTTTGTTTGTTTGTTTTTAGTTCAGGCCCCTACTGTGTAAGAGTTTCTTATTCATAGAAAATACTTAATAAATGCATATTAAGTTGAATTGATTTGAAAGTAATGTCTATGATATAATCAAGAGATACAATATTCCTAAATTATAGAGGACAAGTTATCTGGATTCAAATCTAAACCAAATTGCTATATTTGTGCCACATGATAATGATCTGGCTCCATCCTACTTTGCCCATCTTAATGAAATAAATTTCTGATCTATAATATGTAATTATAATAAGCAAAATTATTTTAGAAAAAGAGTTGAAAAATACACCTACTTCAGTTATTTGGGAAGGAGATGGAAGAAATGCTGTGAGTATAGAATGTTGCATTTATTGTCAGATCTTGTTGATATATTGGTTGATTTTGCTGAACTCCTCATTTTCTTTCTTTTTTGGTCTTTGTAAAGGTAAAAATTAATGGTTGGGCAGTAATTTTATGAAATTATGTGGTTGCCAATATTTATTATATCTCAATTCAAAAATTTATTTACAAATATATACAAATAGAGAAGCACCAATAAAGAAGAGAAATGTGAGGGGGTTAGAGAGGCTATCTATCCTATCAACCTAAATGTTTTACTCTAAGTCTACTTAATCCAGGCAGAGATTAATTAGCTCTCAACCAGGGATGCTGGTGGTTAGTAACCACGTGGCTTCCTCCAAGATGGAAGCTAGTCTCTTAGGAAACTAGGAAAGGAGTCAGCCTTTCACTCCCCCAGTAAAGTAGTCCAGGAGTCAGAGTCTAAGTTGAAGCCGAGCTCCAAGCTCACAATCCAAGCTGCAGTCTCCAGTGAAACTCCCTTGAATATTCTCCGCAGTCAGAAGACTATCTCCAGAAGACAGTCTCTTCAGACTGTCTCCTCAAAGACCATCTCTGAGGGAGTTCAGGGTTTGCTTTTATGGTGACTTCTTGTCCCTGCCCCTCTTCACAAGGGCCAATCACAATTTCCAAATTGTCTAGCACTGCCCGGGGGCGGTGTCTGTGGGATCAACTTCTCACCTTCTGAAGGTTAAGTTCTCATCTAAGGGTGTAAATTTTCGAAATCTCACCTTCTGAAGAGGTGAATAATCATCCTGGCTGATAGAGTTTCTGAGGGTATGAATTCACTAGGTGGTTTGGGAGCTCCTTCACCTAGTTCAAGCTTGTGTTGATTCAATCAAAAGGTAGACAAAGAAAAGTTAATCCTATCTTCACAATCTAGTGAGGTACTTAAGTTAGTGTTAACTCAGGATAGACAACAGAGTAAAAATTCTCTTTCACAGTTCAAAAGGGATGATTTGTAATGGTGTTAGGAGAGGAGGAAAAGGGTATAGAGAGAAATTAATGTGATAAAAATAAAATATAAAATATACATATAAATATAAATATAAAATAATGTGTAAAATAAAATCACCAAATAAATTTTAAAACTAAAAAAGTTTTCTCTTCCAACCAAACTGAACTTCCATATGCTCCCTCAGCCAGTATTCCCTCTTCTTCCTTCACTGATTTCATCCATTCTTTAAAGGTATTCCCTCATCTTCCCTCTTAAATGCTTTATCTTCCCTTTAAACTCCATTCTGATGCCAATACCTCCATTCAGCCTTCCCTAGTTCCTATCTTTCCTGCCTCCATACCTAGTGTTCTTTCCTTACATTATACTTCTCTGTATACTTATACATATTTTTCTGTAGTAGAATTGTGAGTCACAGTTTGGTTTTTGTCTTTTTTTATACAGGGCTTGCACTTTGTGAATGTTGTTAAATTGAATTCATTTGAATGATATGCAAGGAGCCAAAGTGGTACCATAAACTATATTGGAAATCTACATCTCCAAATCTGTTTTTGAGGAATTATTCTAAAAATTAGCTTTATATCTATCTCTGTAATAAATTATTGTCTCCTTACTTAGCATTATTAATAGTCTAATATTCACTATTGACATAATCATGTAGTCCATAATATAGTAGGTAGTAGGCACAATTCATGGCTACAATGATACTCATTGCTCTTAAGATTTACAGAGCAAAGATGAATGAGATATATATAAAGTAACTTTTTTAGATAAAAAAAAATCAGTGACTTGGTAATAGATTTGGTTTTGGTAGAACACATTTTCTTTCTTAATGTGAAAGTGTCAAAATTTGAGGTTTGATCTTGTTATTGCTATCAGTGAGAAGCCCAATATGACTTTTTTCCTCTCTTCCTGGAGAAGAAAAATCACCTTCCTGAATTGTGAATTAAGTATTTCATCATTTCCCTATTTCCTAGTGTAATTCAAGCCTAGATAGAGTAGACTTATTAGGCTTTGATTTTCCCAAAGTAGGTTCTCAATTTAAAATACTATAGTTAACTTTCCCATTATTCATGTATATCATACAGCATAGTGTTTGGGCTCTCCTAATTATTACTCTGTCTTTTCTTGATAAATAGGTTGGGGTTTGTGATACCACTCTCTATCCTTTG
Organism: Gracilinanus agilis; assembly: GCF_016433145.1. NCBI lineage: Eukaryota > Metazoa > Chordata > Mammalia > Didelphimorphia > Didelphidae > Gracilinanus > Gracilinanus agilis. The sequence goes on along the minus strand of NC_058133.1, from coordinate 372,243,611 downwards.
TTTCTCTTTATAGATTATTCTGAAATGGCAGATGCCTGGTGGCTCTATTAAGTTAGCTGAATAGTTTACTGATATTTGCTACCTATTGGTCCAGTTCATGGAATGTGCTAGTAAATGACTTATTTCCATTTCAAACACAGGCTAGCAAGACTAATGAATTATGCACAACTCCTTCAGCTGTATTTTAATCTCCCACTTTTAAAAGTAACTTTATTTACTGGCTACTCCAATCATCCAAACCAGGTTTTAAACTGTTGTCATTAAATATGCTTCTGCTTAGGACATTATGGTTCTGATTGTAATTAAAGAGCAAAGGGCTTTACATTAAATAAAATGGGAATTTAAGTGAAGATGTCCTATAGCAAGCATTTTTCTTCAAGAAGCGTTTTCCTGGGTGAATAGTTCCCTTAAAAAGAGAAGAAAGTTTCTTGGATTTCTCACTGGCCTAGTATAGTTGGATGGTAACTAGATTGAAGTTGGTCTGTAGCAGAGGAGCATCCCTGATGTGCAGATGAGGAAACTGAGGTCCAGTTGCCTAGAATGGCAAGTCTGTCTTTACACAGTCCAATCTCAATTATATAATCTCTAAACTTGAAAATTCTTGAGCTCTATTTTCAACTTAAAAACTAAAAAATAAAGTTTTATAATATTAAAATAACATTGACCATTTTTCTTTATTGTTACCACTACATATATTTAAGTCCTGGATTACCACTAACCCAATATGACTGACTTTGATTGAGGAGTCACTTTACATGTGTCTTTGGGCTTGGGTCTTTCAGCTGTAAAAAGAATAAAATTTTATTTGAAGGAACTTTAAATTGAATTGAATTGGATTGAAAACTCGTGGTGCCTACTGTACAGGAAAGGTGTTGTGAGACTACCTCTTCTTAAACTGTGAACTACTATCTTGTGAACAATTGTTATTATTTTTATTGTTGTAGTGGAGCTATATGAAACTATGATTTCACTTAATAGGGAACTTCCTAGATTAAGAAACTCCTACTATCTAAACATTTAGAGTTCCTAGAGTACTGTTCCATAATTGAGTTGCCCAGGATCATATCACCAGCATTATGGCAAGACTTGAACACAGGACTGCTTGACTCAGATGCCAGCTCTCTATCCACCCATCACATGCATCCTTTATTATTGTAATAATTATTCATAATAACATGAGTTCTAAGTTCATAATTCCAGTATCATTATTAATGTTTCTAGAAATCCATTCCATAGAGTTCCCTACAGTTTCTTTTGTAACTATTAAAGAGGTTGGGGCTATTGAGCCTTTGAGGTTTCAGCCTAAACAAAGACAAACAAAGTTTATTCTTTTTCAAAATTAGAATTTTTGTCTGTATTTTTTGAATTTGGGCCAAAGCAATATTCCCAAGAAACTGTTTAAAATGAATACACTGTGGCTTAAATCTCCCAGGGAACCTGCTGTGTGCCATAATCTCTTTGGTTCTCTATCCGTGCTTTTATATCCCAAAGATGTAATTTCTGCCTACTTTGGGGTTGAGTGTTAACTGGGGTTGAGTTTTCCTCTTCACTTCTAGATTATCTGTGAAAATATTTCCCTGTGTAATGATGCTCTCTAAGTCCTTAATTATAGAAAAGTAGCATAATGGGAAGGATAGAAGTGTGGTAATGCTTAGTTCTTATTAGAAGTTGACTGATCCCATCAATACTTATTTAATTCTACTCCTCCTCACTGCACAGAAAAGCAGACAAGTTTACACATCTATATAAGTATAGTTCTGGTATACTTAATCCTAAGTCACTTTTGTCAAGCCTCTAATACTCTTGATAGGCAAATAACTGCCCAGTTTCCCCTTAATTTTAACTAGTCTGCTACTACTTTTGAAAGCGAGTAATTTCAACCATTAATTACCCTTTAAGATTTTATGACTTCTTGAGTGTTTTATTTTCTCTAACTTTTATTTTCATCCTTTAAGAATGGAAATTAATTGAAGCCTGTTTCAAAGCAGAGGGAAACAGGTGCATTTTTAATGAACACTTCAGTGTAACTTATTCTGGAGAGCCTTTTTTAAATGAAACACTTACTGGGGTTTCAGTCACAATTGCTTTATTGTTAGAACTGATGACCTGGTCACATACCTGAAGACATATCAGAGGAAGAAACAAAGAAAGGTGGTGCTTATCACTCCCAGTAGAGTAATAGGAGGGAAATGAGGCATCATTTGAGATCATTTAATCTCCTCAAGAAGCTTCAGATCACATTCAGTGTCAGGCATAGTAACCAGAATGTACTAAAGGGATTTAATTGTTGTAAGTAGGCCAATAAGGATGGCAGACTGGAGTGCAGTTAAATTTACTTTACAGCCTCCTTTCTTGAAGCTTAAGGAAAAAGAAACTCCTAATAAAGGGAGCTTTGCAATCACTCTCACATGTTGTAGAAAGTTTGAAACTTGAGGAGGCTAAAGGAACCTGGAATATTTCCACTTTGTTGTATTCATTGCAGCCTACGCCAGTGAGAGGAGGAAGACACCCTATTTATGCAGATAGGACTAGAACATGCTCACTAGCCTTACTAGCTTCCTTTCTCCTCTCTCTGCCAGGAGAAGTTTAGGAAAGTGGGCAGCGCACTTAATTAAGTCTCTTAGTTTGCAATTCACAGCTAGGGGATGTATGTTGAAAGAATTTCTTTTATACACTTTAGATAGCATAGCATACTTTCTTTGTCTAAATACAACCATATTCTAGAAATTTAGCTAATTCTATTATTTTATTTCATTATCTCAGAGGTCTACTTGAGTCCCTTAAAAATCACTTCTAGTTTATTAAATGGAAGTTCTTCACTACTTACTAAATTGGACTCAGACCAACCCAAAAATAGTCCAGGTATTACAGGTGTTATTTTGTCAGAAAGAGACTTGATATAGAGATTTGCTATAGGCTATTTATAAAATTTCTGCTTAGAATCATAGAATTGGAGAGTTGTAAGAGCCCCACAAATTAATGTAGTCTAACCTGTCCTTAAAAAAAACTTAAGGAAAATTTCATCTTATTATTTTAAGAGAAACAATTTTTTTTTAAAGTCTAGATCATATTATAGCTTTGAACAGCTAATGGATTTTGGCAGTTTGACTCAATACTCAATTTATTCTATATGTAGAGCGCAGGCTTGGAACAAGTCAAAGCATACACTCCAGCAGCCACATGGATCATCAATGACAGTCATCTTTCTGAGGCTTGGCTTCTACAGGCTTTTAATGTGCCAGCAATCATCTTTGCAAACTCCACTTTTCATCAATGATTACATGTCAGACCATACCTTGGTGCATGAAGTGAATAGACTTATATTAACCATCCAGTTGGCTTAAATGTCCAAACAATCAACTAAGATTTCTGGATGAATCACATAGCTTAGGCATTTAATTTTTAAATGCAAAGATGGCCAAAAGGAACAAATTTACCATGATGAGTATTTACCTATTAAATATTTGCAAGATTTCCATTTATTTTTTCCTTTTCTCAGCTATTTAAAAATTATGAATATTTATCTGACTCTCACAGAGGATTTTTAGTTCTCTAGGTAGATCTTACCAAATTTATAAATGTTATTTGAGTGCTAAAACCAGAAAGTTGGTTATCAAAAAGATGACATTAAATGCTGTGGTTATAGCAATATCTTTACCATTTTTTAATACCATTAAGAAAAATTGCCATAAAAGGAAAATAGGCTACCAATATGTAGTAGATTTTTCATATATTTCTTATAATAACATTTTATTAGTGAAGGGTGACAAAGTACCTGATATTATGACAATAGGTCACTGAATAATAATTAGCCTGGTTCTTGTTTCTTTTTTTTCTTTAGCCCCTTCATTTTGTGTAAATACTAAGTATTTTTCCAAGACAGAAGAATGGTAAGAGTTAGGCAGTTGGGGTTAAGTGACTTACCCAGGATCACACCGCTAGGAGCTATTTGAGGCTATATTTTAATCCAGGACCTTCTAAGGCTGGCTTTCTCTCCCCTGAGCTACCTAGCTGCTACCCAGTTGTACCTTTTAAGTTAACTTATAGATATAATACATTAGATATATATATTACATGTATATATGTACACACATGTACATACATGTGTGTAATATATATGTAAATATATAAATATATATATAGCCTCAGAGAACATTGGAATTAGGAAGTTGATATGAAATAGTAATATAGACTTCATTTACATTACAACCAATGCCAAAAAAGCCATCACCCTGTCAATGTGTGAATACCCAGATGGAGATGATTCATATTTGGAAATAGTGTCTATCGTAGATATTTTCTGCAAATGGAATTAACAGTGATTGATTATGGCCTCTTTTATTAACTAGAAGAAAAGTGACAGAGCAGTACTAAGAGAATTAATTGTAATTTACTAATCTGGAAATTAATGTGCAGCTGGGCATGAGTACAGGCAGTACAATTTGGTGCTTTAGCAATCATGACAAATTATCGTCATCTGTAAGGTGGAGAGCTGTTGGCTTCTCTTTGCTCAATTTTTAGCAACAGTACCAGTTTCAGGAAGGCTTCATATGTAAAAGTGCTAGAGATGCCCTTTTAGCCTGAAAATGTCAATTGGAGTTTAGTAATATTAATTAAAACTCCCTTTTCCTCTTTGTCAGTGTCATACGGTAGTTTTTTTATGGAACATTTGTACAAAACAGTGATTACTGGTAATTGACCTGCATATGCTGAATAATCTTAAGATGCTACTGAGAGTTTAATGTACCTTGTAAATTGAGAGGCTTCCAATTAAGTAGAGTTCTTAAGATAATCACTTTCAAAACTAATCAAGTAATAGGACATTAGTAAAGCTCTTATTGACTTAATTGTGACAAATTAATAAACACAACCAATGCAATTACTATAATGGCTTTATCAACCAGAATTTTTCCATAATTTTAGCAGAAATGTATTTTTGCCTACCTGATATAAAATAAAATAGATTTAATGCTAGGTGAAGCTCATCTCTAGAAATGGTGTGATTTAGTCTGAGTACACTGTAAAAATACATAGATTATTTCCTTCAAATTCTGCTTTCTCTGATAATAATTGCAACACAAAAACTAGTCATGATTACATTTACTTGATTCAAATATATATTTTAGAATATTGGACTTTGTAATTCTTGTTCATTCTTTACTCTATGAGTCTCTTTGTCTTACCCCCTTGTGCTGGAAATCAGATGGTTTTTTTACAAGTAAATTAACCATCATTTTTGACCCATCAGTCTTACTAGTAAGCATATACCGCAAGGAAGCCAAAGAAAGAAAGGAAAGTTTCATGTATACCAGAGTATTCAGAGTAGCATTTTAGTTTCAAAGCCCATAGTTTGGGGTAACTGAATAAATTTTGGCATATAGTTACAATACTTTTATGCCATTAGAAAGTATGAATTTGGGGAATTTAGGGAAAGTTGGGAAGATTATTCAACTCATTGGTTCTCAAAGTGTTATCTGAGAACTCTTTTGGTTCCTTGAGACTTTTGTCATGAGTCTAAAACATCCAAACTGTTTTCATAATAATATTAAGATGTTATATTTTTCTCTTAAAACACTGTTCCCCTTTCCAATTACCATACATGAAAACAGATTTTCTTCATATACTTAAAAGAAACAATATATCCCAAGTGATTGAATGCAGAAGCAGATATAAGCATTCAAGTTGTGTTCTATTGAACATTATTAAAGAGATTTGCAAAAATGTGTAAAATAATGCCACTCATGTTTTTTTTATTTTTGAAGATTTAGTTATTTTTTGCTAAAAAATATTTATGTTAACATGTAATGGGTTTATTATTATTTTATTTAATATGTTATTGGTTTAATTTCTAGTGTGATAAACATTGCTATATATAATCCACATAAACAAAGGTTCTTTACAGTCTACAATAATTTTTAAGAGTGTATGGGGGGGGGCAGCTGGGTAGCTCAGTGGATTGAGAGTCAGGCCTAGAGACGGGAGGTCCTAGCCGGCTTCAGACACTTCTGTGCCCCAGTGACCCTGGGCAAGTCACTTGACCTCCATTGCCCACTCTTACCACTCTTCCACCTAGGAGCCAATACACAGAAGTTAAGGGTTTAAAAAAAAAAGAGTGTATAGGGGTCCCAAGACCATAAAGTTCAAGAACTAGTGATAAAACTGATACAGAATGAAATAAATAGAACTGAGAGAATGAGATACACACTAATCACAATAATTTCAAGTAAAATGGTGCAAAAAGATATTAGAATTCAGATTAATGCAATGACCAATTTTGACTCCAAATGACTTAAAAAGACATTTACCTGTGTCATTGCAGTGGAGAGATATTGTTTAGAATGGCACATTATATATGTTGTCAGGATTTATAAATATGTCACTTCTTTTAATTTAACATACATCTTTGTTAAATGAAAGTGCTATTTAGAAAAGCATGAAAACATTTTTTAAAAACCATTTTAAAATCTTTCTGTGGTCCTAGTAGTTAATACCAGTTAGCCAACCATGCAAATCAATCAGTTAATCAAAATTTCATAAGTGCCCTGAAAGACACATGACATAATGGATATAGCTTTGGATTGGGAGTGAGGAAAACTCAGGTTCAAATATTTCCTCAGATACTAACTGGGCAAACCACTTAACCTCTATCTGTCTCAGTTTCCTTAACTCTACAATGAAGGGGGTTGAACTTAACGGCCTTTGAGGTCCCTTTCAGTTCTTAAGTCTATGATTCTTTGTGCCAGGTACTGTGCTTGCTGTTTAACAAAAAAAAAGAGGAAGCATTGAGCCCCAACATATAAAATGTTGAAAATTAAACTTTCCCTTGACTATGATAGTTTTGATAAATTATAGATGCAGAATTTTAATAGGTTTTATACAATAGGTCAGTTCTTTCAGAAGCTTCAGGTCAATAAATTAACTTTAGGGCAGGCTAAACCAATCTAAATCCATAAAACATTATTTCAGAAAACCTTGCTCCAGTCCTATAGACTTTTGGGTAGTTGGCAAAGTTTATCTTTAATGCTTTCCCATTTCTCTTTTTTCTATATCCTTCTACCTGATTCTAATGCCTCCTCTCCTAATTCTTAATCTTTTGTTAGTTGAAAAGGGTTTAATGTTTAGTGCACCTAGGTGCATTTTTATTTTAGTGGAGTTCTTAGAAACCAAAGGGAATGCACCTGTAATGGTTAGATTTTAGGCATCATGATATATGGTGGAAGAGATATTGGAAGGGGTCCCACAAGTACCTTCCTAACACCCCTGAACTCATATAGGCAGCTACCTATAAGGCTGGCCCTGGCCTTTGGGAATAATAGATTTTGGAGTAAAGAATATTTATATGTTCTGCACAGTGTGTATGCACGTGTCTGTAATTCTCAAAGTCCTTGTCAATGTATTCCCTCTATAATAAACAGTCAGCCACAAACAAGTGAAACAGTAATAGAATCCTAATAGCAACTGTCAGCATCTGGGACACCAGAGGAAAGTACATAATGAAACAGCACAGCTGAAGGGTTATTTTAAAGTTATTGGAAAACCCTAAAAAGGGTACTGAAATAAGAAATTGAATTTTGGAGAATAGTGAAAACAAGATCTGAACTATCCAGAAATTGTTTATTACTCCAGACATTTAATTTCATGTTTTAAAATTTGACTGGAGAAGAATAATTATGACGACTGTATATAGTACTATTATAACTTCCTCAATACATATTTAGAAGCTCAGGCCTCAAAAAACATGCAACTATATTATAAAACAAATTTCAAAATGCTATCTATCTCTAACAGTCTGAGAAAACGCCTCATTTTACACCTTATCCTCTGGCGCTTTACAGTGATACTGTTGTACAGTTATATGTTAGATTCTAAGTCATTTCAAATTGGTCCTGAATAGTAATAGTATTGATGTATACATATATTTTTCTAGTTGTTTGGAGAGACTTTTAAATTTGTTTTTTTATGGAGATAAAATGTTCACCATTTAAATCTTTGCAAAGAAATTATTCTTTGTATCAGTTTGCTATGCCAGTGGCCTTTAAAAATGGTCCACTAGTGATAATTATGGTTAACTAGTTAGTTAGTTAATACAATATAGGACTTTTCATCTTTAGATTATTGGTCTTAATAGAAAATAGATCAAGAGGTCTAGAAAACAGTGTCTGTGAATGTTAATAAAAACAATAAAATTGGTTATCTCTACCTATATCAGGGATTCTTCACTTTTTTAAAAGTCATAGTTCCTTTGGACAGTCTATACCCTGTCCTCTGAGTCATGTGTTTAAATGCATAGAATACATAAGACTACAAACGAAATCAATCGAAATACTTAACATTTTTTTAAGTGTAAAGACCTTAAGTTAAGAATTCCTGATTGAGGCCAAGTAGAGGGATAATTAGGCTGAAGTAATTAAAAGAGGCAGCTGTGGCTTATGGTTAGGAGCACTTGGCTTGGAGTCTGGAAAAAACCTAAGTTCAAGTCCAGCCCCAGACACTTCCTAGGTGAGTGATCTTCAGCAAGCCACTTAACCTTTGTATGCCTAAGAGGCAGCTAGGTGGCTCAGGGAATAGAATGCTGGACCTGGAGTCAGGAAGAACCTGGCCAAGTCATTTAACCTTTGCCTGAAAAAAGGTACCAATGGATCCACTAGAGAAGGAAATGGCCAACCACTCCAGTATTGCCAAGAAAATCCCATGCAAAGCTGTGCTGTCCATGGTATCATGAAGATTCACATATGACTGAACAACTCAACAAAGTTGTCATAGTTGCATTGGTAACAAGTACTTTTGTTTGTTTCAAAGAGAAACCTAAATTAAGATAGACTCAAACTCTATAGACCTCTCTCATTCTAAAAAGTCATTGATCCTATTCAATGTTTTGAGGCTCTTAGACAAGGTACCATTAGTTGATGTTGATAAATTGCTTATATTGTGGTTGTTATGAGTAAACAGAAATCTTCATCTTCAAGAAATGTCAATCTCACAATTCTCACTAAATTTACTTATTGTTTTGACATTTATATTTGAAACAAAGGATTTAGCAAAATAAAATTTGTAGCATAAATACAAATTATATACAATTATAACTTGTGTGAGGTACATCATTAAGAAGTAGCCTCTTAACATTACAAATAACTTTAATCATAGGTTAATTGATTTTTGTAATGATAGTTTATTTTACCAATTATATATAATAACAATTTTCCACATAAGTTTTCTGAAGTTATATGATCCAAATGGTCTACCTTTTTCCTTTCTCTGATGTTAAGAAATTTGATCTGGGTTATACATGTATTATGTAAAATATTTCCATATTGTTCATTTCTGTAAAAGAATAATCATATAAAACCAAAACTCCAAAATAAAAACCCAAATAAACTAAAATGAAGAATCATACGCTTTCTACATTCTGACTCCAACTTTCTCTGGATAGCATTCTTTGTCATAAGTACCTCAGAATTATCCTGGATCATTGTATTGCTGGGAGTAGCTAAGTCTTTCACAGTTCATCAATAATCAATATTGCTGTTACTATATACAATGTTTTTCCTGGTTCTGCTTATTTCACTGTGCATGTAGGCCTTTCCAGTTCTTTCTGAAATCATTCTGTCCATCATTTCTTATTGTACAATAGTATTCCATCTACATCTACCACAGTGTGTTCAGTTCCCCAACTGTTGGACATTCCCTCAATTTCCAGTTCTTTGCCACCACAAAAAGAGCTACTAAATACTTTTTGTACAAGTAGGTTCTTTCTCCCGTTTTTAACCTCTTTGGGATATAGACGTAGGAGTGGAATTACTGGGTCAAAGAGTATGCATGCACTGTTTTATATCCCTTTATATCATAGATCCATTGCCTTCCAGAATGGTTGGATCAGTTCGTAATTCCACCAGCAATGCATTAATGTCCCAATTTTGCCACATCCCCTCTAACCTTTATCTCTTTACTATTATATTAAGCAATCTGATAGGTGTGAGTTGGTACCTTAGAGTTGTTTTAATTTGCATTTCTCTCATCAAAAGGGATTTAGAACATTTTTATATGATTATTGATAGTTTTGATTTCATCTTAAAAGTGCCTATTTTCAGTATCAATATATTTAAGAAAGTTGTTAAAATGGTATTTGTATAGTGAAAAAGTCAGTTGTTATTAATAATAAAATTTATGATAAAAGAACTTTATACAAGGATAGAGGCTCTTAACTTTTTTGGTATCATAGACTTCTTTGGCAATCTAATAAAACCCATTGAGAAATGTCCTTAAGTAACTAAACTATAACATTTTTGTAATGTTGTATTCTTAGTGTTGCGTTTTGATGAATATTCACATTCTGGCATTCAAAACCTTCTATGATCTTCTTAATATGACCTAATTTTTAGAGATTCTTCAAAATGAAACATAGCAACATATAGGTAGCAAGGCATTACAGTGTGTATTTGTTAGGCCTGTAGTTAAGAAGTATTGAGTTTGAATCCTGCCTCTGACACTTAGCTGTTTGAGTCTAGGCAAGTCAACAAGTTCAACCTAAGTTTCCTTATCTATAAAATGAAATAGTTTAGTAGAATCTACAAGATTTGTGAGAATCAAACAAGAAAGTGCTTTGCAAACCTTAAAGCAATATTTACTTTCTAGTTATTATCTTACAAAAATCAGAATCGTAGGAAATGTGATACATTTCCAATTCTGTCATTTTAAATATCTTGCTGAAATACTTTAGAAAATAAAGAAATCTTTCAATTTTTCATGGTGCAGGTTAAAAGGAGAAAAAAAATATCTTCAGTTGTATTATAGTAAGCAAAATAAAGGGTTTCCATGCATTTTAGTTGTTTTTTTTTTTAATATGTAGACCAGTGATTCCCAAAATGGGTGCTACCATGGGTGCTGCAGCAATCCAGGGGAGCGATGATGACCACAGGTGCATTTATCTTTCCTATTAATTGCTATTAAATTTTTTTTAAATTAATTTCCAGGGCAATAAGTAATATTTTTTCTGGAAAGGCGGCGGTAGGCCAAAAAAGCTTGAGAACCACTGCTGTAGACCATCAAAGGCTATGTAGTTCCTACTGATCTTAGCAATGAATAGCCCATTATACTATCTATCTATCCATCTGTCTGTCTATCCTCCTGCCTGTCTGTCTTAATTTATCTTTGTTCACACTACATGAAGTGGTTGTCACTTCACCTATTTGTAAAATGGATAGGTTGAGGGGCAACTAGAGATTTTTTTTTAAATAATCACATAAAAAGGACAATAAAATCCTGGAGAAGGAATGGAATCTAAGTTTCTAAGATGAGGCTAAAATACCATCTGTAAATATTAATGTAGTTTTTAAAAGGCTACATATGTTTCTAGTTGAATATCTCTGATCGCATATAAATCACCATCCCCAAGTCCTAAAATAAAGCCAACTGATATCCATGCAAAATAATAGCTAACAGAATTATTAATACTTTCTAACTCAATGCTTTGATGAATCTGATGGCATCAGTTAATGCCCCATCATCAATATTATCTTCATTTGTACATGTTGTGACCTATCCTTGTCTTCTCATCCTGTGGTGATTTGTATCCATATCCTTCTATAAATATTTCCATAGATCACCCACCTCACTTGCTGGAAGCCTTCCAATAGGTCTTTAATATTTTATGGGTACCAGCATAAAACTCAGGATCGCCATCTGTTAACCTTCACACTTGCTATATGACCAGCTCCACTTCTTTTTTATGGTATATATATATACACACATATACTTGATGATGTCATTTATAGCACTTCTTGTGTATAAGCGATAATATTCTACTTAAAAAAGCTGCCATATGTTTTTCCATTGCCCTTTGAGTCACCTGGGATTTTGATTATTCTGGGATTGTGGTATTCCATGATTCACCAGCATATGGCATCACCAGGAAAATGCTTGAGTACTTCCAAATTATCTCCAAAGATGCAGATAATAAGCCATCTCTACATTTTCACTTTTTTCTATTTAAACTCTTGACCCATGACTTTCCCATAAATTCTTAATAAACGGTTCATATGATAGGAGACCTTGCTTAGGCCCTTTAACATTATGTGGATTTAAAAGAAAATACATTCAAGGTAGCAGAGTAGCATTCAGACTATTCTTGTCATTCCTTGCTCTCCCTCTATGACCAGTTCACCTCCTTTTCCAGCTGTCCATCTTCAGAATGGAATTTTTTTGTCATTTCTTGTGTACAAGTCTGGTGTTCTTTTTTAAATACCCTTTCAAAGCAGAGAGCATCTTGGGATCATGCCTTGCTTCCCAAAGGCAAGTAAGCCCATTCTCCATTTCATTTCCAGACTCTTACTGTAAGTCTTCCAAAATTAAAGAGTTTTAGTTAAAATGCATGATTTTACATTTTTTGAAGGTAAGAAAATGATTACTAGATAAAAATTCAAATTATTTTAATATAAATAGTATTTTTTTAAATCTATAACTTAGATATGTGTATTCATTACATGACCAGACTGCAGGTCCATGTACAGTTTTCTTTTTTTTTTAACATTTTAAAATATTGACAGTAACTAGAATAATAATAATAACAATAGTAATAATAATAATAACAACAGTTGCTAACACTTATATAGTATTTAACTCTGAACTGGGCACTGAGTATTTTATAATTATTATTTCATATTATCCTTGGAGGAACCCAGGGAAGTAAGTGCTATTATTGTATACATTTTATAGATGAGGAAACTGAGACAAACAGAGGTTAAATAACTTGCCAAAGGTCACACAACTAGTTAAGTTTCTGAGGCCTAATTTGAATTCGGGTCTTCCTGATTCCATGTCATCCATTGAACTCTGAGCCACTCTATCTACTGAGCCATCTAGCTTTAATGAATTGTACATATTTTGTTTCATTTTCTTCATTCTGTATTTTATTCTAATTTGATATCAAAACTAAAGGAATAGTTTATTCTCTTTTATCTTCTGTTTTTTTTCTGTTTACATGTGTTCTAAAATTTTAGCTCTATTATAGAGCTAAATAATTCATATTATACTAAAATATTAACGATGAGATGGATGAGCGCAAATTAAGGACTCTTAAAGGAAAATTTTTATTTTTAAATGTTACAGTATCTTAGAAAGATATAAATGATACAAAGAATTTCACTTAAATCACTGTAATTTTATATCAAATAAAATGCTAAGTATCTTGTAGAGAAACTTTCCATAATAAGAATTGAAAACATTCAACAGTATTTTCCTTGTCATTCTAATATTTCTTCCAAACTATGTTCCTACATACAAAAGTATTCCAGTTAGTGTTTTTTTGCCTATATCACACACCTCAAACTCTTGTTTCCTTCTCGCTCTGTTCGAGGTTTCACCGTTTTGGTAAGCATTTAGCCGTAGTGGTTAAGATCCAGCTTTCAATTCAGTCAAATTTATGCTGAAGAAATATTTCTCCGAATTAATAAAAAAAGGAAAGGAAATACATGTACACAACTGAAATGACAGAACTAGTACTAAAATATGACCCATTCTCAATTGAAGTACGTGGAAACAATTTACAGCTTTATTAAATTGAAAGACTCTTCAGTCCTGGATCTTAATTCCTAAGTCTTTGAGAAATTCTTCCTCTATTAATATAGACTGTTCTTTACTACACATAACATCTCATTTGAATCTGTTATAACTTATTACACAAGTAAAAAGTAAATTCTGTGAGGATAGTTTCTTTCTGTCATATCAGCACCTAATACAATTCTTGGTACACAATAGGCATTTATAAATATTTAAGTTAATAATAACTAGGACAGGTTTTCAAGTCATCTTTAGATTATAATATGTTCTCCATATTTTGTAAAGTTTTAATATCTCTCAATCCTGTGTCCTAATATCTTTTTTACATTCTCAGCTACCTATTTATTTTATCAAGAAATATAGAAAATCCAATTTCTCACTTTTCAGAGCCCTTCCTTTCTAACCAAAGATTCCCTTTATCACTACAAAACTTCAGTGACTTCTGGCTACCAGCTGAAAACTAATTACCTCAAACTTTGCTAGTATTTTTTTTAAACCCTCACCTTCTGTCTTAGAATCAGTACTGTGTATTGGTTCCAAGGCAGGAGAGCTTAAGGGCTAGGCAATGGGGATTAAGCGACTTGCCCAGGGTCACACAGCTGGGACCAGATTTGAACCCAGGACCTCCCATCTCTGGGCCTGGCTCTCAACCAACTGAGCTACCCAGCTGCCCCACTGCTAATACTTCTATAAAGATATTTGATGTTGTCTGTAATTAGAGGTATCTAATCTTGATCTTATGTGAAACTCTGTACTCCTGTGATATTTTCATTTTGTAATCTTTTTATTCAACAAAACTCAAAAGCTTTATGTTAAGATGAAATATTAGGATTAAAGTTAATTAAATGTTTGCTTTTTTTTTTTTTTTGCTTATACTAAGGGCAAAATTTTCTTCAATCAGGTTATGAAAGCACTAATATTCCAGTGTGCAATCAATAAATAATTACTACACCGTAGTCTTCCAGATAACTTCAAGAATTGATATTAGTAGTCAACAAGTTTAATTTAGTTTTGAATTTGGATTCATTTAGCATGTAACCAAAAAATATCTGAACTTGGAGATCAAAACGAATATCTAAGTAACTTCTAAAATGTGTTAAATGTTTTGTTTTACATTTGGTTACTTAACAAGGAAGCAGTGCCTCTTTAAAACTCTGTGGCTAGAGGAGTTTGGACTTTTGTAATGAAAAAGCTTTTAGCCCATACAGTTAAAGGATCAAACAACCTTGTTAGCATTAGTTCTTTTGATCCTTAGCCTTGCTTGGAATTCTGCTCTAGTTGAAAAGAGAAGATATTGTTTTAAAATGAGACCAGGACTTGGAAAGACTCCAATACAACTTTCACTACCAAGGGATTCCAGAGATCTCTCAGATGTAGTTACGGTGGTTTGTTTTTTTGAGGGGCGAGGCGTGGGGGGAGTACCATCTTATACAAAATTATTCTCTAGAGTTGTCCAAGCAAGAGAGTTTGGGGAGGGGTGGGGATGGAATGAGGGAGACAGAGACAGAGAGAGATTAAAATCTTGCCTGTTCATGTTCTCCTATATAAGATGATCCAGCAGCTTGTGGCCTTAAAGAAGCTTCAGGCACTGAGAATACCCTGAAGGAATTTGGCTGTGATAAATCAGTTCAAGCAAAAGCTGGTCCCCCGACTTTAGTCTTTTTAGTCATTCCCTGTATCTTAGAATATATCCATGTCAGAGGTCAGGGAAACTTGGCATGTTTTCTCTTTTGCCTGCATGTCTCTAAATGTTGCTACCTTTGTGGAATAAAACTTCATTTTTTAGAAAAGTTTATGGAACAAAGTGATGAATACTAGAGAGAGACTTCATTTTTGTACATAAAAATTTAAAAATAAAACATCACTTTTTTCTCCTTGAAGGAATCATAGTGACTATTGTTGTCAGTCATTTCAGTCTTTTAACCCCGTTTGGGGTTTTCTTGGCAAAGATACCTGAGTGGCTAACTATTTCCTTCTCCAGCTAGGCTTAAGTGACTTGCTCAGGGCCACGTGGCTAGTAAGGGTCTGATGCCAGATTTCAATTCAGGAAGGCTCACCTTCCTGACCTCAAGCGGTAATTTAAATTTTCTGTAAAGCCAAATTTCCCTATGTAGAAGCACAGTTTTGTGTATGGTGGTGGTGGCATTAATAGTATAGAGCATAAAAGTATTAGAAAGGCCTGGAAAATGCTCGATGTGTTTGATCATCCCAATGTCAGAGAATGTAGGGCTAAGAGGAAATTTAGCAGTCATCCAGTTCAGTCCCTTCATTTTACAAATAAAGAAATGAAAGTCCAGAGAAATTGTGATTCATTCAAAGTCATATCTAAATGCCAGTAAAAGAGTTGCAATTTGAATCTGGTTCTTCTGATGCCCAAGTTCTATTATTGGGACTAGATCTATTATCTCATTGGTCTAGGGAACTCCCAAGTGAACTCTACCAATTCAGGTCATCACTTTCTCTGCAACTTGCCCAGAGCTCTAAAGTAGGAGGTATTAAAGGTGGAACTTAAACCAAGGTCTTCCTTGCTCAAGGTTAGCTCTCAATCCACTTATGCTGCTTCTCTTTCCACTAGAACACAAATAAAATTGAATTTTTATTCCACACAGTAATATAGAGGGATTGTGTCTGATCAGATCATATTTTTAACCAGAATTTAACATTCAATCTTAACATTTATTAGAAGAAAGTTATGTAGGGAAAAAGAGGGAAAATCCTAGCATTTGCCTAATTCTTCATCAAATAATCCTTTCTCAGTATTTTACATGCATTTTAACATATATTGAACAGTTTGTACAAGTCATACTATATTAAACCAAATATGTTAGAAAAGCTGAGGCTTTATATTCTTAGCTGATAATAATCATGACATGTTAATTTTTAACATTTTCTAGTTTACAATAGCTCTTCCCTCCAAATAGCCTCTCTTTGTAGTACAATTATTAACCATATTAGATATATGAAAAGATTACTGCTCAGGGTAGGTAGGGGACTTATCTAAAATGACAAGCTAATGTATTTTAGGACTAGGAGTCAAGCTCAAACCTTCTGACTGTAATGTCACCATTTCCTTTCTTTTATACCTACCAAAGGAAAGAACAAGTAAGGGCATATTAATACTGGTTAAGAATGACCTTTACAAAAGGCAAAACTAAATTTATAAGCTACTTATACTTTTGATGCCTCTATTATAAAGCAATTTGGGAGATGAAAGGGTGCCTGGTATTTTCTCTTATCATTGACAAAAATAAGAAAATGATCTCTTAGGATATGAGTAACAAACACAGAAGAATAGTAGCCACTTACTCATCTGGAAGTAACACTTCTAGCAAGTCCTATCATTTAGAACATAACCCCAGGCAAGAAAGAAAATGCTAACCCTCAGCAGCAAGGAATAATAATAAATTGGACTTATGCAGTACCTTATATACATGGTCTCATTTAAGTCCCCCAATGGTCTCGTGAGGCACCTACTCTAGGGTATTCGTATTTTTTATTCCCATTTTTCTAATGATGAAATTGAGATTTTAAAAAGTTCAATGACTTGTCCATGCATATACAATTAAAAAGTACCTTGCCACAGGGCACAGCCTGTAAGTGTCTGAGGCAGAATTCAGATTCTGGTCTTGTTGACTTCAAGTACTGCAGCCACTGTGCTAGGCTACATCAGGATCTTTGATTGAAAATTCTTTTTAAAATAAGGCACGCAGAAGTGGCAAAACACACTATATGATGCCACCTCCCTGTGTAATAGTTTCAGTTCTCTCAATGGCCAACATTATCTAGCAAGTTGGACTTGGTCGTCCTAACTCTTCAACAACATACAGAAATATTTCTCTTTTAAAATCAAGGTCTCCCCTGGGCAAGTCACTTGACCCCCACTGCCTACCTTTACCACTCTTCTGCCTTGGAGCCAATACACAGTATTGACTCCAAGACGGAAGGTAAGGGTTTAAAAAAAAAAATCAAGGTCTTTTTTTCTTTCTTCTTTTTCATCTTTTTTTTCCCCTTACTTTTTTTATTCCTACCTACCTACCTACATACTTACCTAGATTGGTTCTCCATATCTCACCTAATCTATAAGTGCAGCAGCCATTTATGGGCCTAATCCCATAGCCAAATGATACAGTTTTTGACCTACAAGTTAGTTCACCCTCCCTTATTCAGCTGAGTATCTCCCTACTTCTGGAGATTTCACTATTTTAATGCTGGACTTAATGCAGATACTTTAATCCAACTGCAGCTCAGAACTCCAAAATCAAGAGATCCACCAACATCAACCTCCCTGGTGTGTGCTACCACACCTAGCAACTTAGTCTGAATTACTGGCTTGACATATTCTGTAGATTAAAGATGACTGTTGGTATCAAGAAAGCTTGGGTGGTTTTATTCATTGATGATGCAGAAAATACTTTAAAAATACAATCATTCTTTCTCTTAGAGTCAGGTCTGCAGGTAAGGTCTAGTCTTCATAGAAGAAGTTTGTTTTTCTCCAAGATGGACCAGTCCTGAAATAGATCTAGCCTATATCAATGCCTTTGACTAGTGTTTCCAAGGATCTTCTAGGTTGGGACTCTATCAGAAATAGAACATAGTAATTTAAGGTAGTGATCTCAAATGAGAAGTCTTTCCTGGTTCTCCTAACTGGTCTTACTGCCATTTGTCTCTTTCAGACTACTGTCTACATAATCATTCTAATGCCATGTATACTCACAAAATTGCCTCCTTCAGTAGTTCCTTTTTTTATTGTTTCTAAATAAATATTAACTAACTTCTCATGTCTCTAACCTTCTTTTACAACCTTAACTCAACACTATACCACCTTTCTTATACTCTGTTCTGGCCAAAACCACCCTTCTCATCCTATTCTTGGACGTCTCCATGCCTTATCTTCCTCCCGAGTTCAATAAATTATAAACTCCTTACAGGTAAATTTCATCTTTGTATCCCCGGGACTAGTACAAAGTATGTGCCTAATAAATTTTATTTATGAATTGCAGTTTTATATGGCAACAAAGCATACCACATATTTTTTCAAAGGCATCCTTTAAGATTAATTAAAATTTTTGTGCTTTAAATAGTTCATATCTCCACCAACAGTCAAAATACCGGTTAATTTTTTTTTTTTGTCAACTTAGACAATCTGATAGTATGAGGTAGTACCTCATTATTTTATTTGGCATTTCTCTATTAATTAATGACTTGGAATTTTTTCATATGGCTATTGATAGTTTAGATTTTTTCTCTGAAAACTACCTATTTGTATCATTCTGAGGATTTATCTATTAAGGAATGACTCTTTTTCTGACAAATTTTTTATGACCTCTCATTTTGGAGCAGTATAAGCTGAAGCTTTGAGTGATTTTTTTGAATTTGTTAAGATATTAAGTATTGAGCTTCAAATAGTTTTGTAGTTGCTCTGGAATTTGTTTCAATACCTGGCATTTTGTGCTGGGGTAGATAGAATGTATTTATTTCAGAACTACTGCTCACAGGTGCCAGGAGGCTAGGAAATCTGTATCCATGCACATGTTTCATAATTAAGCTCATTATTATTTTAAGTCTTTTTGAATTATTTGATTAATGTAACTTTTGGAAATATTTTTGGTTTTATAAACACAGGAATATATATCATGCTATATAATATATAGGGGTGGAGAGAATGTATACTATAGAAAAACTAGGGGGTTCCTTTGCTCTTAAAGATCTAAATTATGAAGGCATTATTAACTTCTTAATACTATGGACACATGGCCAAAATAGAAGGCAAAATACTAGTATTCAGTATTGGGAACCAAAATTTATAAAAAATAACCCACATTTCACAGCAATACATTTGCAAAGCATGACTCAACCTTCACATAAGCTAAATGAGCTCATTGGAAATTACCATGAAGAGCTAAGGTAAAAAAAAAATGTCCTCTTTGTTTCCAGTTAGAATTGTGGATTTCTATCTTCACTCAAGACCATTACCTTGGCTGTGGCACAAACCAGAAAGTTTTGTTGTACCTGCTTCCTTTAGCTGTAGGGGGACATTCAGCTCTAGCCCATTCTTGTAGGTTTTCAACCAAGATTCACAAAAGAGAGAAAAAGGAGAAAAAGAATCATGTGTGAAATGTGCTTGCTTTCATGTTAAAGCCAGACAGGCACTTCAGAACTCAGATTGTGACACACGAAAATAAATGCCAGACCTGCCAGAAAAACCACTCCTTAAAAATAATTCCCAAGGGGGCAGCTGGGTAGCTCAGTGGATTGAGAGCCAGGCCTAGAGACGGGAGGTCCTAGGTTCAAATCTGGCCTCAGCCACTTCCCAGCTGTGTGACCCTGGGCAAGTCACTTGACCCCCATTGCCTACCCTTACCACTCTTCTGCCTTGGAACCAATACACAGTATTGACTCTAAGACGGAAGGTAAGGGTTTAAAAAAAAAATAATAATAATAATAATAATTCCCAAGCTCAAATATCTGAAAGGAAGTAGAAGAATTTATATCTAAAATCTATGTCTAAAAATCACCCTACCACTTAAGTTAAAGTTAAATGGAAACCTTCCTATGTTGAGATTTCAGACAGTGTCACAAAGAATATTTTATATGCTTTTTTATTAATACATATGAGAAAAGATTCTTGAGTTTACTAGACTTGAACAAGCCCAGGAATACAAAAATATTCCAACCTAAGTTTGAAAGGGTCAGATATACTTCCATAATGTCACATGTATTCTCCTACAAATTAATATAAAGAGTTAATTCTTATTTCTGTTATTTTGAATAAGAGTTAAGCATCTGGCAATAGCTTTAGGGGAAAACATTTTTTAAGGGTCATAAATATTGTAGAACCCAAAATAGTACCTCTGGCCTTTACCAAGTCTAAAATGCAGGTTTTTAATTCTGGTTCTCAAAGCCACAACTGTGACATTCTTGATTGAGCAGCCTGATTCTCATCCTTCAATGCTTGCACTTCCTATGAATGCCACTTTCATATACAAAGCTCTAAGCAAGTTCAAAGGGACCTTCATACTCAGAAGTCACACATGAAATTGCCAGGGGGCAGCTTAGTATTAAGAACTGGAGAAATAAATTAAAGGTTATAAACGAATGCTGGCCAGCTCTTGGATGTGCTGACTTTTACTTTGGTTCTCTCTAAATTCCAGCAAACCTGCTGGAAAGAACTTGGGCTTTTCCAACAAATGTAACACCCTTTTAACATGCCTTTTAAGGCAAAGGAATCAAATTAGCTTCTTACATAGTTAAGCAGCAAAAATTAAATCAAATTAACCTCTTAAATAGTTGCCAGAGAAAATACTAATTCAGATCTAGCAGTATGCCGCAAACTAAATACAATAAAGCAGAGAATCAGATATTAGAATAATAAAGTTGATGGAACTTAGAAAATAATTCTGAATAAGGGCTAAGCCTAACAGTTTTCTATTAGAATACTTGTCTAGCATTATATTTTTGGTCATTTGTGATTATAAAAGATTAAAGTTTATAGTTGGTTAATAGTTTTTTAATTGTGATAACCAAAAAACCCAATTTTTCCTCATAAACAACACATTTTAGAAATGAGATCTTTGTCAGAGGAATTTGTAGTTTTTCCCCCTCAATTTCTTGATTCTCTCCTAATTGTAGCTACATTAGTTATGTTTATATGAAACCTTTTTAATTTTACGTAATAAAGATTGTCTCTTTTGCCAGTGTAAGCCTGTCTTTCACTTGTTTAGTTATCCAACTATGACAGATAATTTCGCTCCTCTAATTTGCTTATGACATCACCCTTTCTGTATGTCTAGATCAGGCACCCTTTTGGCCCTTATCTTGACATACATTGTGAGATGTAGTAGTTTTACTATTATGAGACTCACTATTCAGGAAAGTTCACTTGCACAGAGGTCTCATTCCTTAAGTATGTTGTAAACGAGATGTTACTACTGTTATTCATCTCTCAATCCGTATTTATTTATCAGTCACCTATTGATGTGGCTGCAGTGATCCCTCACCTATCGCAGGAGCTACGTTCCAGAGAACACTGTGATAGGCAAAAGTCCTCAAAGTAGCGGCCTTATATTTACTCTCCTCTAAACTCTTTCCACGCTTATAAACACTGAGCCAATCAGCGCCCAGGATACAGATCACAGCGCTGTGGTTGGCCTCCTTTCATTCCATCGGCCAATAGCGTGCCACAATAAGTGTAGCTCCGGGATACAGAATTAGATTTTTTTTTTTTAAACCCTGATTACAGTGAAGCCGGGATAAATAAACCTCAGTATAGCCAGGGATGACTGTAACACTATGAGAGACTCTGTTAAAATACAGAAGTATAAAATATAGTCATATGGTCTTGGAAAACTAAAGCTAGGGGACAGCTGGCTGGCTCAGTGGATGGAGAGTCAGGCCCAGAGATAGGAGGTCCTGGGTTCAAATCTGGCCTCAGACACTTCTCAACTGTGTGACCCTGGGCAAGTCACTTGACCCCCATTGCCCACCCTTACCACTCTTCTGCCTTGGAATCAATACATAGTAAGGAAGGTAAGGGTTTTTATTTTTAAAAAACAAAATAAATAAAAATAATAAACTAGAACTAGAAGAAAACTTACTTGTTTCTAATGTGATCTGACCCACATTCATGTATAAATAATAATAGTAATAATAGCTAGCATTGTAAAACATGTGAAAGTTTGCAACATGCTTTACATCAGATATAAATATATATAAATATATAAATGTTATCTCATTGGAAATTCCTAATCCCAAAGAGTTTACACTCAAGTCTATTGGCGGGAAGAGCATTACACATGAGAACAGTGGATGATATGAAACTATATGTAGATAGTCTAAAAGTTCAAAGGAAAGGGAAGGCCCTGAACAAAGGAGAAGGAAAAAGACATTCTAAGTAGAGAGAATACTGTAAACATAAGCACAAATTGGGGAGAACATAAGCAGAACATAATACTGTAAACATAAGCAGAAATTGGGGAGAAGCGGGGAAAATCATGACAAATCTCACATAATTAAAAGAGAAAAGTCTGTTGGAGACATACTCGTTATCCACACAACTTGATGGGAAGCCTTCTTTATGTTTTCTTTTCTTTTTCTTTTTTTTTAAACCTTTACCTTCTGTCTTAGAATCGATGCTAAATTTCATTTCAAGGCAGAAGAATAATGAAAGCTAGGCAATTGGGGTTAAGTGACTTGCCTAGGGACACACAACTAAGAAGTGTCTTAGGCCAGATTTGAACACAGGACCTCCTGACTTAGGCCTGGCTTTGAAGCTATTGAGCTACCTCACTGCCCCACTTAGTGTTTTCTTAATGTCATATGTGTGTGAGTGGAACAAACTGTCCATATGTCATCCCTTATTTTTTATTTTTCCCCAGATATACATTTTACTACCAAAGAATCAAATCGTTCTATTAACAATGGATGGGTGGCTCTTTCTCTTATAAATTTATAAGAACAGGAATAATTCCCAAATTGATAAATCATCTAAAGATATAAATAGACAGTCCTTAATGGAAGAAACTCAAGCTATTTGAAAATATAAAAGTATATGAAAATACATGTGCTTTCAGCTGTGGTATTATTTAATTTTAATTAACTGTTTTACTTTGTTACACGAGACTTCTCAGGAAATAAGAATAATTTGTAAATATTTGTAGTGTAAAAACAACACACACCACCAGTAAAATTTAAAAATAAATTTAAGAAAAATTTTAAATAAATAGACCAGAAAAGTAAGGTTTAAATAAGTTTATAACTTAACAGAGTTGTTAGCCTACGGTTACAATGCTTTGTAATTAGTTAATAAATAAATTGAACTGAGGCTAAATCACTATACAAGGGGTCTCAGAAGCTGTTAAAATCATTGAGCCCTGCAACTATCACAAAAGCAACTATACAAATTTCTGTAAAAACTAAGGAAGTTTTAGGATAAATAGAAAATTACTAGATGCTATGAAAGTTATGTTAATTTTTTAAATTACTAGCAAACAGTGTAGTCTATTTACCTAAGTACTAATCCAAATGGAAGTTAGGGCCTTATAGATATGTATCCTGTCCACAATAATGAATTTTGACCATGTCCAGGACAAAGAGTTACTGCCACTGTATTCTCCAGAAAACATGGTAGGTGACTATAAGTACCAGTTGCACCAAGACTGATTACACTCTTTTAAAAACTTATCCAAACTAAATTAAGTGTGTGTGTGTGTGTGTGTGTGTGTGTGTGTGTGTGTGTGTGTGTAATTTATTTATTTTTTTCCCTGAGAAGTACATTGCCTACAGAAAGGCCCAGTCTGGAGAGCACCAGGATACACCAGTTAATTAACACTGATATCTTATGGACCAAATCTATTTCATGACTGTTCTGAGAATGGAACAGCTGACTTCTAGACTGGCTGAATCTCACCCTGGTATTTATCTCCAGTTTAGATGCCCCTAAATATGTCCAGGGACAGATTCCACCACAGGAAAAATGATTGTGTTATTTAAGCCTTATTCAGATATTATTTGCATCACCAAGAAACTCAGAATTCCTTATTCTTATGAACCACACTTAATCCTTAAAGTTAAGGAATTCAAATGAAGTCCAATCTTTGACTCTTGATGAAGCCATCAGATGCACAGGCTCACATTGCTAGAGAATGTTTGCTGTTTGACAGCATTGCCAGTATTAAATGAACGCTAGTTCAAAGGAGCAATCTGGTGAGGTATAAAAGAGTACTAGATTTTAGAGTCAGAAGCCCTAGCTTTGAATCTTGGCTATGCCATTTACAACCCATGGGCAGGTAACTTTACCTCCGTGTGTTTCAGACGTATTATTAAAATATGGAGGCTGAATATGGTGATCTCAAAGTTCCCTTATATTTCTAAATCTATACTTGTATAATCCTATGATAATTAGAGGGATTCAGGTACAGCTGAGGATAAGATCTTTCTCTCTGGCCAGAAGCAAACTACTTCTTTATTTTCTTAAAAGAAAAATAATGGTTATGATTCTCTCAAAATATGGTCTTAATATTTCCACTATTAGAATTGATACAAAGTATTATTAGCATTGATCCAAAACATTAGCCTGGATTAGAAACCACAAATGATATTTTTGCCATTACAGTGGTTAAATCTTAGACTTTTCTCCAGGGATTTAATCCTCAATTCTACTAAGTTGGAGCAGTTGCTATGAGACTTAGAAGTATTATTTTCCTTGTCAGCATTAGAAGGCTGCTGGGAGTTTGTTTGCATGTTAATTACCCATTATTGATTGTTCACACTTTGAGACAAATTGAATGTTTATTATATTATCAGGTAACATGAGTAATCTTGACAAATTGAAAACTATTGCCCATTAGTAAAAGCAGCTAGTCGACTGTTTCTATACCAACTTTGTTAATATATTTTAGCTGTAAATAAAAGAGCATTTTTAGAATGTTTCCTAAATATTGGGAAACAATTTGTATTTTTGAGTATATATAATGAGCCATTTTTCTGCCTACTATAATTCGAAGGTTGTAAAGTACCTCTTATTTCAGGTATATATTCATTATGAATTGAACATAAACTTAATTCATACGTGATTGAGAGGCAGTCACTCCCTTTGTGTTAATATCATTCAAATAATTATGATTTACTATACTAGATATAATGTGGGGGGGGGGAGAATTTAAAAAGCTAAAACAGGATGACTGCCCCCAACTCAATTGAGGAAGACAAAGAAATACCTACAAATGTAAATTTAAACAACCACATAGAAGATGGGAAAGTATATCAATCTTGAGGAGTACACTGGGATTTCACATGACAAGGAAGATATGTCCACAGTTTGAGCATGTTTCCTGGATGAATTCATTCTTTTTCTTTTCTTTCCTTTTTCTTTTTTTTTGAACTTTTATGTTCTGTCTTAGAATCAATACTGTGTGTATTAACTCTAGTAGTAAGGACTAGGCATTGGGGGTTATGTCTTGCCCAGAATCACAGAGCTAGAAGTGTCTGAAGCCACATTTGAACCCAAGATCTCCCATCTCTAGGACTATCTCTCAATCCACTGAGCTACCTAGATGCCCCTGAACCTATTAATTCTTTGGGAGAGGAGGGGTTTCATTATTTTTAAGGGAAAAAAACAAGTTTATGCAGCAGTGATCCTTTAATCTTAGGCAATGAATGGTGAATTTCACAATGGGTTCTATTTAATTAGTACTAACCAGATTAGTTTCACTTGGCCCTTCTGGGCTATAGTTTCCTAATTTTTAAAATGTTGACATTAAACTTGAGAATATTTGAAGTTCTTTTCATCTCTTAAGTTATTACTGTGATGAGATTTTCAGCATTTCCTGGTCAATTAAATGGTTCTTTGCTTAACAACTAATTATAACACAACATGCTTTCTTTTAAGAAGAGTCCACAGGTGTATCATTATGGACTGGATATTTCATATTCTCTCCTTCCTTTATTTTTGCTAGTCCCCTCCCCCACCACCAATTTTTAGTCTTTAACTGCAAACTAGTTTTACAACATATTTCAGCACTTGATAGTTAGCCAGCCACAAATAGTGAATAAAAATCAAGGAAATGTAGTAAGGAAAGTTGTCAGAGCATTTCTCCCACATTTGTTGGAAGTCCCAGAGCCCACTAATTTTTTTTCACAAACAAATTATACCAATTTATGCTGCATTTTGTGCCTTTTATTTTAGGTATCCCAACCTAGATTATATACCATTGTGAAATCTAGCCTAAAGTTCATAATTCTTGTCTTGATTTCTTTTGGTTGGGTAGATTCTTATTAATCCTTAAAAAGAAATCTATATTTTAATGATCTTGGTTGTTCCTAGATCGTGATCACTGAGAAGTCAACCTTTCTGAACATGCTCAACAATAATACTCAGTATATTATTTGAATATAACTTGGCATCATATTCATATTGTTGAATTGTGAACAATATTTAGACGTAGTACTCTTAATGACTTGTATACTCAGCCTGCTCTAGACCATTCTATATTCACTGACAGATTCATCTTCCTAAAGTTTTGATCATGTCACTTCCCACTCGGAACCTTCAGTGGTTTCCCATTGGCCACAGTCAATTCCAAAAGATCTTCCTAGCCAGAGTTGCCACCCAGTGTTCTCTGAACATACCTTTATCCTTTACTACTTGGCTTGTGTTATTCTCACTGTTTTATAACCTCTATCCCCTGCCCTTTGCCAAAAGTTCCACTTGTTAAAATCTTACTCCATTCTTCAAGGTTCAGCTCAAATACCGCATCCTCTATGACAGCCAACAATGTGTATTATGTCAACCAATAGTCATCTAGTCCTCTAATACTTAGAGTACTTTATCAGCTCCTCTTATACAGAACTTATAAGGTACCCTTTGAAGTAATTATTGGTATACATGCCTTAGTTCCCCTTCTAGGGGCATGTTCAAGTAAGGGAAAGCTTTCATTATAAAAATAATTACAGTGATTACAATAATAAGTTGATGAGAAGCTAAACATAATAAGATAATAAAAGTATTTATATAACATCTTCAATTTAGCAAAGCATTTTTCATATATTATTTCATTTGAGGCTTATAATACCCCATGAGGTGTGGGTATTTAACAAATTGGATAGTTACTTTTTTTTTTAAATACTTTTTTTTAACTTTTTTTTTTTAAACCCTTAACTTCTGTGTATTGACTCCTTGGTGGAAGAGTGGTAAGGGTGGGCAATGGGGGTCAAGTGACTTGCCCAGAGTCACACAGCTGGGAAATGTTGGAGGCCAGATTTGAACCTAGGACCTCCCGTCTCTAGGTCTGGCTCTCAATCCACTGAGCTACCCAGCTGCCCCTGGATAGTTACTTTTTGATTAGCTAGATGGATGAATTAATGAATGGATGGGTGAATGAATGAATTCATTTCCAGTTTCCTTCCCTTCACTATTCTTCATGTCCCAATATGATAGAAGTAAGGCAGAAATTCTGCACTATTAAATAATCAAATGTTTTCATCATTTTTTTGGTTTTAAGTATCAGCAATCTGAGGGCATGACTATTTACATATTTAGTTGCAAGCTACTAAATATGCATGAGTATATTTTTACTTGATCAAATTTTTCCCAATTGTGCTGTTTTTAACAAAAATATTTTCACATAATTTGCTTGTTTTAATTATCCATGCCTTTTCTTCCCAGTATTATAAATAAATAAGATTTAATCAAATATATGTATGTAAATGGTGGCAAAAACCTGAAGTTCAACAAATGCCCACAATGAGGAGGAACAGTTATATTAATTAACTAATTATGCATGTATTTCCACATTTTAGAATGCTAATTATTTAATATAGGCATTTTTGTTTATTAAAGGCACAAAATTTTGAAAATGCCTACTGAGACTTGCTTCCTTTTATGAAATAATTGGTTTTAGGAAATTAAGACATAAAATCTTAGACTTGCACATGGAGCTTTAGGAAATCATCTAGTTGTAGAAAAGGAAAAACACTTTGTTTAATTGAAATTGAATTGATTTAATGTATAGAAACAACAAAATGTATCATTTCATTAGCCTTTAGAATGGATTAATAGAACTTCCATTAATAAGGTTTCTAGTTCTTTGCTGTTGTATTCTCAAGCAAAAAAAGAATTTTGGCTTATCTGCTCTTTTGAATTATATAAATGTGCTCCTCATCATTTGCATAGATAAGCAAGAGTTTGCTGTATTGTACAAATGATGTAATTTTTCCATTTCAAACCATTCCTTCATGGATTTCCAAAACAAGCCAAAGTTTGGACTCTGAAACTGAAAGAAGTTTTTTTACTGATAGGTTATTTAGACAAGAATTCAGGGAGAAATTCATTATTGAGTGATTTCCCATTTTTCAAGAATTAGTGAATGGTAAAATAAAAAATAATTTCTAAGCAAGTTTTTTATTTTTTTAAATACAACATGTATCAATCTGATTACTTTTTAAACAATACATCTCAATTAAAATTCTAATATAAAATTTTTAGCTGTAGCATTTTAGGTGTCTTTATACTTTCTAACTTGAATTCCCACCATAAAGTTAGGTATACTATCTAAAATTTGTCAATTGAGAATACTCAGATGACCTTCTGGACAACTCTCAAGTACATGAATCGCTGGTGATCTCTAAAGGGAAAGAACAGAATTAGCATTGTCAATGGGTCAGGGAAGTTAGTAAAATGGCTATAATAACAGTTCAATTGATTCGTCATCATCTGTTAAACATTCTCAGGATGGAAAAAATATGTAATTCCTGCTCATGTTACATTTAGAAGTCAGCAACTAATTACATGAGGCAGCTAGGTGGTACAACGAATAGAATGTTGGGCTTATCTTTCTGAGTTCAAATCTGGCCTCAAACACTTAATAGCTATGTGACCCTGGGCAAGTCACTTAACCCAATTTGCCTTGGTTTCTCATCCATAAAATGAACCGAAAAAGGAATGGCAAACCACAATGACTGACCAACAAAAATTAATTACATAGTTTTTTCTTTTATTGACAGAACTTGGGGTATCATCCCAATATATTATTAATATATAATAGTATATAATATTAATTTTTGGTGTCATAAGAGACCTTAAAGATCATCTAATCCAGTGGTTCCCAAACTTTTTTGGCCTACTGCCCCCTTTCCAGAAAAAATATTACTTAGCCCCCTGGAAATTAATTTTTTTTAATTTTAATAGCAGTTAGGAAAGATAAATGCACCTGTGGCCATTACCACTCCCCATCCACCCCGATCGCTGCAGCACCCACCAGGGGGCGGTGGTGCCCACTTTGGGAATCACTGAAATCTGATCCTTTTCTGAAGTGAGTCTAGTCTACAACATTCCCCAACTCATGGTCATCCAACCTTAGCTTGAATAACTCCCATTGTTAAAGATCTTGGTACCTCACCAAGCTGCCCATTATATTTTTGGACACCTCTTAATTGTTCAGATATTTTTCTTAACATTAAGCCACAATCTTTTTTCTACTCACTGCTTTTAGTTCTGTTCTCAGGAGTCCAAACAGTTTGTCTCCTCGTTCCCAAGCCAGGTTTTCACATTGCAGTTATATAGAAAAGCAATGAATGCTGTAATTAAGGAGACAAAGTAGGTATGCATGCCATTAGTAAAAGACTCCCACCAGCTCACTCTTTTTAAAGACTGTATCTTTTTGTTAGTGACAAAAATCTGACAGCAAGTTATTTTTATTCCATTATATATTACTACCAACCAGTCATTGCCCTCAAAAATTTGCCGATACTTAAAAACAAAGAAATGTAGAAAATTTTTATGGTTTTTAAAAACTTCTGTGAAAAATGGCAGAACTGGAGTGGACGGATGAATACAATAAAGATATCTTTACAATTAAGGTATCGTAGATCTATTACAGTTGCCTATATCACATTTCCAGCTTTCAGAACAGATAAAAGCAATAAGCAAAAACTTGTAGTTAGGTAACTCTAAAGTTCCTTTTCCCCCCCCTAAACAATGTCCATTTTTACCTTTAAATCCCATATATTATAGTGCCTTATTGCAGGCCCCTAAGGAAACCCCCTACCCAAGGGAACAGATAGCTAATTTCTGTTTACAGTCAGCAGGTGCTGCAGTAGATAGAATGCCAGACCTGGAGTGAGGAGTCTCATCTTCGTTTGTTTACCACCTACCTGCCCCATACAATTAGTTGCTGACTTCTAAATGTAACATAAGCAGGTATTACATATTTTTCCCATCCTGAGAATGTTTAACAGATGATGAGGTATCAATTACGGTGTTATTATAGCCATTTTATTAGCTTCATGACCCTGAGCAAGTCACTTAACCTTGTTTGCCTCAGTTTCTTCCTATATAAAAGGTTGGAGATGAAATGGCAAATCTCTCTGGTATTATTGCAAAGAAAATCCCAAATGGAGTCAGAAAGAGTCAGACGTGACTGATATGCCTAAACAATAATTTCTACTTATTTGATCAATTCAATATCCAGGATCTCTTTGGATGGAGAAAGGCAGAATTTGTAGAACTTTGGTGGGGGGGGCGATCTTGCATCTTTGGATAAAGTGAAAATCTTTGAATTTCATCCTGAAAGGAGACCTCAAAAATGTTTTAGACCAGTGATGGACAAACTTTTTAAAGAGGGGGCCAAAGGAAAGGAAATGCTCACCTGTCGGTCTGTTTCTAAGGCAACTCTTTGGAAGTTTCATTGTATTGTATCTTATTCATTGTATTCGTCACATTAAGAATAATGTCAGCAAGGCCAGATAGAACATTTCAGGGAGCCACATCTGGCCCGCGGGCTGTAGTTTGCCCATCACTGCTCTAGACCATTACCCTCATTTTACAAATGATAAAAATGGCTTCCCTTGGTGCCAACTGCTAGAAAATCAGAATTGAGTCTCATTTCTAATATGACAGGAAGAAGGGAAACCTGCTTGGCTTCTTTCTAATTAAAACCATAGACACGTAGGAGCCTTAGAGCCTACCAGCCTCTCAGCTTTAGTAAGAAACGTTCATACCATTTAGACCAGTGGGGCTTATTTTGTTGCCATTACTGCCTCTTTTCTGACCACAGAGCCCCGCTTCCATTACTTTCTTACCTCTTCCCCATACTTCTTTTTTTGTGGTGGGGCAATTGTATTTTTTAAGAAAATTGTTGCATTTTAGGTGACTACCGTATTGTTTCTATGTATAAAAAATAAGGTCGTAATGATAAACCCAATCATTATAATTATGGCACTATGTTATATAAATTCTATTCTGTTTTCCTTAGCAATATTGTTGTTAATAAGAAATGTTCTGGAATCATACTCTTAATTAAACTTATCTTAAATATCATTAAGCCATAGATTTCTTAAAACCAATGAAAAAATAACCTGCTTTTCCTCCTGTTGTGACTAGGCAAAGTTATTAGCAGAGTTTCTGACACATAATTAATAAACATTTATTACATGCCAACCTACTATGTGTCCAGCATTATACTAAGCACCGGCAATACAAAAAGAGGTAAAAGATTGCCCCTGTGATCAAGTAGCTTACAAAATGAATGAGAGACAACATGCAAACAAATATATTCAAAGCAACCTACGTATAGGAGAAATAGGAAATAATGGACAGAAAGAAGGCGCTGGAATTAAGAGGGGTTGGGGAAAGCTTCCTATAAAAGGTGAAATTTTAGTTGAGGGTTAAAGGAAGCTAGGGAGGTGGGTAACCAGAGTACAGCGGAGCCTTTCGGGCATGGGGGGTGGGGGACAGTCAGAGAAAATGCCTGGAACCAGGAGTGGGAGTATCTTGTTCTTGGAGAAACCAGGAGTCCCATGTCACTGGATTAAAGGTAGAAAGGAGCTAGAATGTCACACAGAGCATTTTGTATTTCCTCCTGGGAGAACACAGGAAACCATATAGTAGGCGCTTAATAACATTTTGTTGATTGGCTGAATAAGAGATACCGATATAACAAGAAGATACGTCTCACACACACACACACACACACACACACACACACACACACACACCCCATGGAAATTATTTTCAGTTTCTTTTTTCTGTTGGTCTAGAACTATGGTTTCATTGGTCTAGGGAACTCCCTTCTACTAATGCAATTTAGAGGACATAATTGCCTGGGACATTGCGAAGTGATGACTTACACAGGATCACACAGCTAGTATGTTAAAAACAGGACTTGCATCCACGTCTACTGAACCTGAAGCTGATGCTATCCACTATGTCCTGCTGCTTTTTGACATAATTAAGCGATTTTAAATTGTTTTAAATAATCTTAATATTATAGAGGAGCCAATGCCATGGATAAAGTAAAAATCATTTATATTGGACATTATCATGTATTTTATTATTTACACTTTTACATGGATATCCACATGGCAATGAATAGAGTTAGCCTTGTAGCCAGGAAGACTATGGTTCAAGTCCCACCTGAGGCATACTTTGTGACCCTGGACAAGTCATTAACATCACAGGCCTCTGAACGATTCTCAGAGTCTGCAGAGAAGGTGCCAACCTGCTTCGATAGAGGAATTTCTATACCAGTCACTATCCTTATGGCCTAGATGGGTATATATGAACTAGGGCTTCTCTGTACCTCAAGTTAATTTGTGAAATCATTGCAAGAAAACAAAGTACTAAAAAGTTGTGGTCCTTAAGTACCCTGCTTCTTTGCTTAGAATACTTCATCTCTTTGCTAAATGTAACATAAGCTTCCAGGCTGAAATTTGTCCCTTGCTTGCTGAATTTGATCTAATAGCTTCTCAGGGTTGGGGAAACTTAAGTATTTTGGTTAGAAAGGGCTTCCTGCTGGGCTGCAGTCTGCTTGGTAGAAAAGGAGGGAGAGTAAAAGTAAATAACAATAATGAGTATTATCAACAAATGACTTTTTATAATTCCTTTTGCTTAATTATATTGTTACATTTGCCATATGTCAATACAATTTGCAAATCCACATTTCGATTCTTCTATTGTGTGAGTCAGCCATTTTAATAAGAATTTACCTATGTTTCCAGGACCTAATTAAAATTAGGAGTGAATGTAAAATAAATTGAAATATAACATATAGAATTCTGCTCTTTTTTTTCTTATTATTTGATTTACATTTGGATCTGCTGGGGGGGGGCAGTTTTTTGCATTTTTCTTTCTCCTAGCCAGATAGTTTTTTTTGTTATTGAGCATAATGTAAAGGGGAAGAAAAGAAGGGATGATTATGTGGGCAAGGGTTTAACAAAATGTGCAGCAAGGATGTGATAGATAGATAGATAGATAGATAGATAGATAGATAGATAGATAGATAGATAGATAGATAGATAGATGAAAGCTAAATAAAGACTAGCTAGCTTCACTTAGTATTGACATAGGGTCACACAGTCAAAGATTACCAGAAATTAACCAACTTTTTGATACCTTCACTCTTATAGGAAATAAAGGTAGCAGTAAGAATTACATTTCTGGCATAAAATCATTTTCTAGGAACATAGAGAATTGAAAACTAGTAGGAACCTTAGAAGTTATCTAGTTCTATTACCAAATTTTAGAGATGAAGAGACTGAGGGGCCAATAGAATATGGTAACAGAAGTGAAATGGGCAAATGGTTAAAATGGCCCATTAAAGGGTATATTTTTTAAAAATTTGATTATCATCTGGATAGGTTAATTGATGATTATTAACTTTTATCTGTTTATGCCCATTTTGTATCATCATATTAGCTTATTAAAACTCTTTAACTACTCTTCATAAGCAATTTTACTAACCATATTAATGAAAATGTGAACTTTTTCATTTTCATTTATTGTTCAATCATTTTCAGTCAGATCCAAGTCTTCATGGCCCCATTTGGGGTTTTCTTGGCAAAGATAATGGAGTGATTTGCCTTTTCCTTCTCCAGCTCACTATATAGAAAAGAGAAGTGAGGCAAACAGGGTTAAGTGATTTGCCCAGTTCACACAGCTAATAAGTGCCTGAGGCCATATTTGATGACAGCCATATTATAGGATTGACTCCAGGCCTGGCACCTACCCACTATGCTTTCTAGCTGCCCAAACTTTTCATTGGCTGTATTTTAAAAAGTAAACCTTAAAATTCCCAACACAATTATTTTATAATCACTAAAAGGAATTATATCTAATTCTATTAAAATTCATTAAAATGTATATAAATTGGCCTAAGAGTTTGGGGAATCCATTCTTTATTTGTCAGACATATAATTATTCAAGTTCAGAAAGATTTTGGCAATGTCTCTAGAGGAGATTAATATAAAACAAAATTTAGTTTTTTAAACAAATTTCCCTTTAATGACAGATAGGAGAATAAGGCATGAGTAGCATAATTATCAATGTTTTTTATTCCTTAGCTTTTGCCTCAAATTTTATATATGTTTATGCACACATATATTAATATTTGCACATAGTCACATGAGTGATGACTAGATTATTTTAAATAGATTTGAACACTTATCTGTACTGAGGTACTACTAGAAGAAAGGTGGTTAGTAAGAGGAAGTAAGAAAAGGAAAAAAGCTAAAGTTGAAAATGAAACAGTACAAAAAGTTAACATTTGATGAATTTATCTTGATCTGATGGATACCTCTTCTTGTGGTAAAAAGGCAGTCAAATTATATAGCTTTGGAATTTAGCCAACCACAAAGTTGTTCTTTTTAAATCTTGTCTCTATATTCCACTTGATATTTGGACCAAAAACAATCTAAATTTAACATTTTTTAATGGATTCTACTGGATTTAGATACCACATCATGAGAAAGAACCACTCATACCTTCTAAAATAAGTTGACAATTCATTAACAGTGAGAATTAGACAATTCCTGTCTGATTAGCCCCACTGGCTATGTTTTGACTTTTTAAAATGAGATGAAGTTCAGTTATGATTTGTAGGTGACAAATAAAGAAAATGTCACCCTACATCCTTAACCTACTAATGACTATGTTGAAGCCTTTCCAGAATGTTTGTAATTTCCACATTTACAGATAACTGGATAAGTTAATTCATCCTCTTTTAGCTATTCTAGAACCTTGAAAACTGGAATTAGTGCTTCCTAAAATGCCCTTCCTTCCTTCTCTTTTTTTAGTGGAATTGGTCGAAATTGGCCTTGGGCATCTGGAGGAAGCAGTATTCTGGCAGAATTTGGAACCTTGCATTTGGAGTTTGTACACTTGAGCCATTTATCTGGGAATCCTGTCTTTGCTGAAAAGGTGAGAATCCCCAACAAAAACTAACAAAAAGAGCAGATTCTAGAAACATTTTTCTTCCTAGAATTTGGGGCACTATTATTTATCTTGTTCTTTAAAAAATATTTCTATGCTGCCATCATTTATATGATGATGGATTGAAGAAACTGGCGATGTTTAACCCTGAGAGGACTCCCTGTCACCTCAAGGATCAAATGTAAAATCCTCTTTTAACCTTCATAAACTATTCCCCACCCTTCACTACATTTCCAAATTTCTTCTTAAGCTTTACTTTCCACCATGCATTCTTTGATATTCTTTTGATATTGGTCTCCTGCCTATTCTAAGAACTTGACATTCCATTTCTCAGTTCCGGGCATTTTCTCTGGCTGGCTTTCCTGCCTTAGAATGCTTCCTTTCCTTATCTCCTCCTGCTGCCCTCCTTGGTTCCTTGGAGTCCCAGCTAAAATCCCATCTTTTAAAAGAAACCTTTTCCAATCCCTCATCCTTTCTTCCTACCTTCTAGTTTTTGTTTCCTATTTGTCCTGTACATAGCTTTTTTGTACATAGTTGTTTGCATTTTGTCTCTTTCATTAGATCATGAGCTTCTTGAGGGCAGGGACAGTCTTTTACTTCTTTTTGTATTTCTAAAGCTTAACACGTTGCCAGGCACAAAGTAAGCACTTAGTAAATGTTTGCTGACTGGCTGTTGATTGATAGGGAATTGCTACATACAAGTATTTCAAAGACTACCTTATGGAAGAGCTATTAGACTTGTTCTCTTTAGCCCCAAAGGAGCAATGGATGGACATTGTAAAAAAAGACAAATTTGAGCTTCATTTCAGCAAAACCTTCCTAACAATCATTATTTAACCAATTTCAGTTGTGTCTGATGTCTGACTCTTTGTGACCTTATTTGGGATTTTCTTGGCAGAGATACTAAAGTCGTTTGCCTTTTCTTCTACTTCTTTTGAGTAACTGACAAATCCCTTGGAGCAAGTCTGCTTCTCCTTTTATTTTTTAAACCCTTTCTGTATTAATATTAATACTGATTTTCTAAGTTTAAAGAACACTATAGGCTAGGCAATCAGGCTTAAGCGACTTGTCTAGGGTCACCCAGTTAGGAACTGTCTCAGGCCATATTTGAACCCAAGACCTCCCAACTCCATACCTGGCACTCTATCCACTCTGCTCTATGGTTGCCCTGAATAAGGCTTCTTAACCTGTGGTTCACAGACCTCCACTGTGGACAGATTTCGAAAAATCTATGAATTTTGCATGGGAAAAAAATTACATCTATTTTATTGACATTTGGTTTCCTTTGTAATGCTTTGAATTTTATTTTATGCACTCAAAAACATTATTCTGAGAAGAGTTCCAGAGGCTTCAGAATACTGGCAAAGGGTCCATCACACACACAAAAAAAAAAATATGAAACCCCTTCCCTTCCCAAAAAGAGTTTAAGGGAAAAAGTAAATGAGAGTATCAACTGACTCAGAGGTTTATTACCAAGTAACCCTTCCTGGTCTGC
The DNA here is from genome assembly GCF_016433145.1 of Gracilinanus agilis. Classification (NCBI taxonomy): domain Eukaryota; kingdom Metazoa; phylum Chordata; class Mammalia; order Didelphimorphia; family Didelphidae; genus Gracilinanus; species Gracilinanus agilis. Next base: position 372,206,862 of record NC_058133.1, on the reverse strand, counting down.
CAATAGGAATTTGACCAGTTACCCAACTGCATTAACTATAAAAATTTGAGGGAGGCAGCATAGTATAGTAGACTGAGCTCTGGAGTTTAAGATAACAAGACCTGGGTTCAAATCCCACAATTATATTCATGGTTATTCAAATAAGAACAGAGCATTAACTACCAGAGTGTTCAGAGGAGCATCTGAGCTGGACTTGCAAAAGGCTCGTAGAGTCTTTTCAAAGGTCCCAGTGACAAGGGAGCCCCTCTGAGGCCTGGAGGACAACTTATACAAAGGCCAGATAGGAGATGGGCTTGTGTTTGAGGAATAATAATAAGTCATTTTGCCTGGGCTATAGAGCAAGTGACGGAGCAGATCATAGGAAATAAAGCAACACAAATGGATTGGAATTTGCTAATAAAGGATTTCAAATGCTAAAGTAAAAAGTTTGTATTTTATCCTAGAAGGAAATAAGGAACCACCAGAGATTTTGGAGAAAAGGATTAGAGTTAGAGGGAGTTAGAACTGTGTCTGAGGAAAATTATTTTGACAGCACCAATAAGATATACCAGAAAGGGAAAAGCCTAGAAGCAGGGGGACCAATTTGGATATTATTTTAGTAGGCCAGGTGATGGTTTGATGAGCACCCTAATAAGAGGAATGACAATATGAACGGAGAGAAGGGGTTGGAGGGAAGAGATGTCATGCTGGTCATTTCAAAGCTTTGCAGCTGATTGAATATGGGGGGATGAGGGAGAGGGAAGAGTTGCTCGTGACACTAAATTTACAAACCTGGGTCTCTGGAAATAATGTGGTGGCTTCAAAAGAACTGGGGAATTTTTCATTTTAAGAGATGGGTATCTAGGAAGGAAAAGGGAAAGGGATATCTATAAAATACATTTTTGAAAACAGAGCAAAGTTTGGAAGCAGAAATTATAAGCAGTGGGCTAGGAAAGAAATGTTCCATTTTGAACATTTTGAGCATGAGATGGGTTGTCTAGGTAGATATATCTACCAGGCATTTGATGTGAGATTAGATTTCAATTAGAACTTCTCATTTTTGAAGAATTGAGATTGCACTATTCTCAGTACCAGGCAATTTGGATTCTAGTCTTGGATCTGCCACTAATTATGTATGTAACCCTAGGCAAATAACTTGGCTTTTCTATTACAATTTCCTCATCTGTCAAATGGGGAAAATAAAAATTCCCCAGGTACATAGATCTAGGGATGGGAGATGAATATGTGTGGAGAGGAGAATGGAATAACCATTTGAAAAGTAATAATGTAGTATAGAACAATAATAACAAGGGTCAGCTAGGTAGCTCAGTGGATAGAGAGCCAGAACTCAAGACAGGAGGACCTGGGTTCAGATTTGGCCTCAGATACTTCCTGGTCAAGTCACTTAACCCCAATTGTCTACCCCTTGCTGCTCTTCTGCCTTGGAACCGATGTTTAACATCGCTTCTAAGACAAAAGGTAAGGATGGTTTGTATGTTTGTTGTTTTTAATTTAATAGGGATAAATGTAAAATTTTACACTTGAGTTCAAAAAATTGATTAGAGTACAAAATGAGAGAACCCTAGTTAAACAACCATTAGAAAATATGAGAGTTTTAGTAGATTTAGAATGAGTCCACAATGTTATGCACACACACACTTATGCCTCGTGTATAGGTCAATTTACTCATTCACCAAGCATTTATGGAGCACCTTCTAATAGCTAGTTTCTGAAGATATAAAAACAAAAATAAAACAGTCCCTGCTCTTAAGGAGTTTATGTTCTTTCAGGAGAAAATAACATGTCCACAAATAAATTAATACAAACTAACCAAAGTAATTTTACAGGGGACACTAGCTGTACACAGTACAGTGTATTGTAACAGGACATTGTTAGTTTCCAGAATAGAGACGATTGCGTTGTCTGTCCTGAAATGATCGGACTATGAAAGGACTTTGTCTAAGGTGGCATATGATGGGAAATCTAGCCTTTTATTAACCTGGAGGAATAAAGCTCACATTTGACTTATGTAGAGATTCTACATCAATGTCCTATGATGTGAGTGATAATCATTGTTACTTCTGAGAAATAAACTGATTGTTTCAACCTAGTTGCTTATTAGTGTCTTTTTTAAGAAAACAACACATTAAACAATCTTCTTTGTAATGTGAATAAGAACCATGCAAATAAATTGACAATTAACTTTCTTTTAGAACTATGTTGTCATTAAAACATTTAAATTGATAAATGTCTCTTAATTTTATATTAAGAATGAAGCCTTAATTATTATTCTTTTTAACCCTTACCTTCTGTCTTAGAATCAATATTAAGTATCAGTTCCAAGGACAGGCAGTTTCCCAGGATCACACAGCTGGGAAGTATCTTAAGGCCAAATTTGAACCCAGGACCTCCCATCACCAGGTCTGGCTCTCTAGCCACTGAGCCACCTAGCTGCCTTTTGCAGCCTTGGTTCTTAACCCTGGCTATTTCATTCTACAAAACTTAAATAATTTTTTTCCCTAAAAATAAAAAATTCAATTTCTTTTTAAATAAAAATAATAAAAGAATTTTACACTAGTTTTTTATAATTTTATATCATCAAAACATGCTATAGTGCAGGGGTCGGCAACGTATGTCTCTCGAGCCATATCTGACTCTTTTGAGAGCCAGATATGGCTCTTTCTGCAGGAGCCATAAAGTCCATTTTTTTCAGGCATTGTTACAGGAGCCGCACTGTGAGCACTGTACGGCTCTCACGAAATTACATTTTAAAAAATGTGGCGTTTATGGCTCTCACGGCCAAAAAGGTTGCTGACCCCTGATCTAGAGGAAAGATCACTCAATTATAGGCCAGGAGAAGCCCAGATCTATTGTTAATTAGCTCAGTAATCCTGGGCAAGTTATTTTCCTTCTCAAAGCCTTAGTTTCCTCACAAGTAAAATGAAGTTAGCCTAAATGATTTGTAAAATCTCTTCCAGCATTCTAAAATTTTTATCTTCTGTTTTAGGTGTTTGGAATTCGAAATGTTCTGAACTCACTGGATAAACCACAAGGCCTTTACCCCAACTATTTAAACCCCAGTAGTGGACAGTGGGGTCAACGTAAGTCAAGAACATGTATTTTTGTAATTTGTTTTAATCTCCTACTATAACTAACTTGGGTGAGTCTGGACACTGGATGAAAGAAAAAGCTAATAAATGGTTAAAATGTTCAGAGGTATGTGGAGAAACCACATATTTTGATTTTTACGAGCCTTGTTGTAGTCTAAATGGGATTTTTAAAATTCATATTACCTTATGAAAAAGGAAAAGCCAGGCTATAAGAAATTGCCTGGTGCCTGCATTTTTAATGTTTGATGATTAATGAAAAATGTTGTTATGCAAATTTTAGGTTTAAAAAAGAGGGAGGTCAATCAGATGGGAGTGATTTTTCTCTTCCCTTTATATTATTTACTTTCTTTGTGTTCTGCTCCTTTCCCTTTCTTTCATTAAAAAAAAAATAAAATTTGATCACCTTAGTAGTTTGAATTTTCCCACGAAAAAAATGAAGCAAAGGATCAGTGGGCTTCACACTTAATTTTTTAAGACATTTATGAAGGAAGTTGTATTTTGCAATATTCCTTAGTTTGTTCAACATTTATCATCTCCTTCGATTGTCTTCTTTTAATGAGTTTTATTTCTTTTTTTTTTTTGCATTTTCTTCTTCTTTTATCATTAAACTAAGATACCATCTGTGCTAATCAGTAATATCCTAGATTCATTGTTGTCTTTCATACCTAAAATGTGAGTCTCTACATCTGTTGACAGAATAACCATCACTCTGTTTGACATAATCAATACTCTTCATTAAGGAATTTGTTACAGATAATGCAAAGTGTGAATTGAAAATGGAAGACATAGGCCCTTTCTTCCTTTTTTCTTTTTTTTTTTTTAAACCCTTACCTTCTGCCTTGGAACCAATAATACTTTGTATTATTGGTTCCAAGGCAGAAGAGTGGTAAGGGCTAGGCAGTGGGGGTTAAGTGACTTGACCAGGGTCACACAGCTAGGAAGTATCTGAGACCAGATTTGAACCCAGGACCTCCCGTTGTCTCTAAGCCTGACTCTGAATCCACTGAGCTATCCAGCTGCCCCCTTTCCTCCTTTTCTATGTAAATCTGTCAGTATATTTATTTGCTCAATTTTTTTAAAACATGGGAACAGAATATTACGTCACCAGTAACCAAAGAGAAATACATGGTATTCATGATGGCTTATATTAGTATTATCTTATGGAATATTGTATTTCAGCTCATTTAAATTGGTTACCAAGGAAATAAATTAATAGAAAGTTGTCCATTGTCTGTTTAAAAAGATGCCAAAAAATCTTTAAAGGATAAAACATTTAGTAAATATGTTTAGAGCTTCAAAAAGTCTATACAAATTAAATGGATTCTATAAGAAGTAAAAAGATGAAAATATTATATTATCTTATTTTTAAAATCCATTTCAATTATGATCTTTTTTTCAGTTTGAGGTATTAGGAGCCCCTATCCTCAAATACTCACCCCATACTTAAGAGTAATTTTATGGAGCCTGATACTATCAGGAAAGAATAAATTACTCTGTCCTGTGAAGGACATTAACTTTCACGCTCTTAGGGTACTAATTTAGTGAATTTGGGCATGAAAATTGATGTTCTTTCTAGAAATAGGCAATCCTTTCTCACTGATAGGATCAGGTCTGTTATCTCCTAGGTCCACTAATATGTTTACACAGAAACATTGTCTACATAAACAATCACAAAATGCAGAATAGAGAAGATTCAGTAGTTTATTGAATTACAGAAAAGGCAGCCTCTTACTTTTTCCTTGTTTCTATCTCTGTGACTAATTCTCTCCAAATATAAGGAGATTCATGATTGAGGAGGAAGAAAGAGATGACCATGGTAATATTCAAAGTGATTTAAGGAATTTCTCATCATATCATATATAGACATTCTTTTTAAAAAAAAAAAAAAGAAAGCCCAAGTGTCTGGGATGTGCACTTTAAACACACTGACTGGTTGATTGGTTTGGCTGAGCATTTATATCTTCTCTTTCTCTTTGGCTGAACATTTATTTCTAACTCTTCCTCTTTTTTTGGTATTTTGTTTTTGGTTATAAGGAATAGCTCCATGGTAGAGAGTATAAAGGGAAGAGATAAAAAGGGGAACTAAAGATGTAAAAACAATAATTTCAATAGAAATCAATGACAGTACACAGAAAGAGAACAGAAGGAAGTTCATCAGGGAACTAAGACAACCAGGACATAACTGATATTATTGTATTAAGTGATACACATTTTTAAAGAGTGGGGAAGTCAGAAGACTGCTAGTTTTTAACTACCACTGCTATGTTTAGGAAGGACAGAGTTGGATCTTTGCCATTGTTCCTATAAATTCATTTAGTCCTTGTTGTTTTGACAGTAACTGGATGTTGATTTGCTTTAGCATTCATCAATTGGATTTGTCTCTTACAATAATGTTTATAATAACAGGACTTATTATTGATGAGATTGTGGTCAGGCTGTTTAGTTTGCAAATGTCAGGGATATCTATGGTAATTCATTTAGTAAACTTTAAAGGTCAGTCCAAGCTATTATTCAGAAACTAGATATCAGGTATTGAAAACAGACTTCTAAGAAGTTAATACAATGTTTAAGAAGTCTGAATCAGTAAAAACTATTGTTTGATTAAGTAAAAATATAAGGCTTACCCAGAAGTTATATTTCCATTTTTATAGGTATGGATCTTACTTGAGGTTGATTATAAGTTTCCGTAACTTGGGTAAAGGTAACATACAAGAGAAAAATATGTCAGTAACTCCACTTTAATATTCATTTACTTATTTCATGTAACTGGATCTTCCATACCATTAAGAAGCAGAGCATTTTATAGGAAAACTATCATTAAGTTAGTCTCAATTTATGAAAAATATTTAATATTTCAAAGTTAGGTTACTCCCAGCTAGACAGTTTTTCTCTGATATGGGGGAATTTAAATGGCATATTTTTATAGGTGGAAGGGACAGACATAACTGAAAATTAAAAGATGAGTTTCAAATCAAAAGTTTGTTTTGATAAATTTGTTTTTATAAATAGTAGAAATTTACCCCAATATGTAACCTCAGGCTAAAACTTCATATATTAATTTTTCCATGATGCAAAATTGAATACACACAATAGTATTGTGTGATTGTGACCCCATTAGGTGTTTTCTTTACCCCATTTGGGGCAAAAATACTGGAGTGGTTTGCCTTTTCCTTCACCAACTCATTATAGAGATGAGGAAACTGAGACAAATAGGGTTAAGTGACTTGCCTAGGGTCACACAGCTAGTAAGTATCTGAAATCAGATTGAACTCAGGTATCCTGACTCCAGACTCAGTGTTCCATTCACTATACTATCTAACTATAGAAAGAACGTTTTTGTAACCAGCAGTCTTCATGCCAAATGCTCATTTGTTCATCTAGGAGGTATCCACTAAGAACAATTAAATTTGAAATAAGGGTTTTTACATGGAGAAAATGATAGTAGTATTTGTTTTGTTTTGTTTTGTTTTGTTTTTCGTAAATTAAGCAGTGGTAGTAGAAATCCCCTTACCAAGGTACATCCCAGATTATGTAATCATTAAACTAAATTATGGAAAACTTTTTTAATAGGCAAAAACTTAATTCAGGAAAAGACTGAGATAATGTGGTGGTTTGTTGTGTTTTTTTTTTTAGTAGAGTGTTAAGAGCTTTAGTAGAGTGTTAAGAGAGTTAAGTCGCTGCCTACTCCACATGTATGTTTAGAAAATCATCATAGTAATGAATTATAGTTCTGGTAATAATATAGCATTAATTGACAGTCACAGTTATTCATTTTAGAATATTCTTCTGAAATTAGAGCTATGTAGAAACTCAGATTTACCAGCAAATTTAAGATTTGGTATCCTTGTTCCTGACAAATTGCTCTATATTTCCTAAATTGAAGTTTTGTATCACTGTAAAATTCTTCACTTCCTATCTTTTCAGATCACGTATCAGTTGGAGGACTAGGAGATAGCTTTTATGAATATTTGCTGAAGGCATGGCTAATGTCAGACAAGACAGATTTGGAAGCTAAGAAAATGTATTTTGCAGCTGTTCAGGTAAGCCCAATATTTAAATCATCTTGTCATATAATTCTAACCTCTAAGGGTTCTGCTAAACCTGTTCTTTTAAAATGTGAAATTATATACTTGTGAGTTACAAAATATTGTCACTGAAGTCGAGATCAACCTCAGTTGACATACTTATGTCTAGAATAACAATACTTACAATATTTAGTCTTAGAAAAGTAAAATTTTTAGTACATTTCAAATCTCAATCTAAATTTTCATACCTGGATATGAAGCCAATGTCTTCATTTAACGAATTTTCTTTTCATCAATCCCCAATTAAAATCCAGAAGAGATTGAGCCTTGAACCCATATTCATTGACTCAATAAGCCCTCCGAGGTTGAAAATTAATTTAATGTCCTAAAAGTTTAAGACTGGATATTAGCTACCCTACTTTAAAGGCTGGCAAGTGCTTTACCATTTGAAGATAGTCTGCATGTAAAAATCTAAATTTTATCAAATTGATAAATGAGGGCATTTGTTTACATTAGAAAAGGATTCTTTATTTTATAAAAAGATTCTCCTCCAGGCTCTTTAGAAAAGGATCTTATTTGTATTTCAACTTTTTTTTCACAGATAGAAGTGCATATCAAACTCCTTTCCTAAGGCTGAGGGAGATAGATGGCCAGGAAAGTTTAAAGCTAAACTTCAAGGAGCCACTGCCATTTAAAGATCAAAATTTTATCTTAGCATGCATATATGGAGTACTTGCTGGGTTTTTCAAATGTACTTTTTGAATGGCTTTGAAGGAAATACAAAAATAAACAAGAAATGGCCCAATAGTCTTTGAAATATAAAGTCAAAGGGAAAATCATTTAATGTACAAAAAAATAGTATTTGTATATAATTTAAAAGAATGAGCCTATTATATAAAGTGAGGTAAACATTTCACAAACATTGTAAAGTTACCTACATCAAATGAAGTTATGTATAGAAAGTATTTTGCAAACCCTAAGCTTGATTAAAGCTCTAACAAAATATTAACTATTCCCAAGTTATAATTCTGAAATGGTTATCATGTCAGTAATTATCACACGATTTTGATTAAGTTTATTATTACAAATGCACTAAAATGATGGTAGGCATATTTCAGGTATACCAAAAATATTGATCAGTTGTCTATGAATCCCTCAAGCCTTGATTATTTTAGAATTCAAAGTGAGAATTAAACTGGGAAAAGTGGTAATTTTACTAAGTACAACTTAATACATAATCAGGACTGAATAGTCATTGTTTTAACCCCAAACAGCTGTTACATGCTAACATGATCAGTCTGGTGTCGCTAAAACCTGCCCTTGTGAATTAATTACATGAATCAACTTTTAACTTTATGATATATTAATCAGCGAGTGGACATTTATTAAGCACCTACCATGTGCCAGACCCTGTGCTAAATGTAACTTTAAATAAAACTTGTATGGTTCTAGATCATCTGGTTTTAGGATTATATCCCAAGCCCTAATCAATAACCAAACTCCTCTTAGATTAATTAGAAGAAAAAAAAGCAATTTTTTGGTCCAAATACAAATTTGAGCCTGAGGGACTTGTTAGAATCTGTTAGAATAAGTTAGAATAAGAAAACATTGAACAAGATTTTTCAAAGCACATATCTTTGCTATACATCAAAGAATCCAGCTAAATGACTATAAGGATTGCCCTGGTCCTTCTCTTCATTAAGCTTCTAAGATGCCAGATTTTAACCTGGAGCAGAGGTTTATAATGATTTTGTGTCATAGATGCCTTCTCAAAATAAACTTTTTAAACAGTTGAAAGAAGTTAGAAATTTCTTTTATAACTTAGTAAAAAATGAGAATCTAAGCTCAGGTATCAGGTAATCTAGAGCCTTTCTTTGTATAATGATGTTGACCCATTAGACACTGGTGAAGAACAGAAAAAGATAACACAAAACTTATTAACTAAAAGCTTTATTATTAGTGAATTATTACATTTGGGAACCACTGGTACAGAATTCTCACATATTACCATTCCTGTGGTTTCCTTTATGCGATATTCTTATTTATTCTGATAGTAGTCAGCTTGAATATTCTAAATTTGAATTGATTTGATTTTTCCAAGGCACCTGACAGCTTTGAAATGTTCTTGAGGAAAGATTGTTTCAGATCACCAGAATTGTATCCCATAGTTAATAATTCATTCCCTTTAGAGAACTCATTGACAGGAAAAGCTCATTAAGAAGAAATCACACCAAAGTGTTTCCTGTTTCTCTTAACAGTTAAAACAAGTTTTCAATTCATTACATGTTCTATATAGGAGCAAAATATAATCATTTTATTTATTATATATAATTATTAAGCTCCTAGGTTTGAGAAGCTGCCATGTCTTAGCAGAATTGCTACCAAGTTGCACTTAAAGAATACAATGGTCATTGTCAGGACCTAAAATTCTAGTGGGTAAGAACTCCTAATAGAAAGAATTAGCCTTAGAGGGAGTATATTTAGAGCTTTCTGGTGTTCAGAGTGTAAGGCTAGGAAAAAACACTAGTTGAATCAGATTTCCCAACATTTTACTGGCCAAATGAAATTTGGCAATTGCTTGGTTCCATAACAGTATATTTCTTTTGGTTATTTTAATACATTTCCTGCAGCCTTAACCTAACTTAATTATTTATGTATGCAGTACTGGGCTAGGCACTCGGTGTTACAGAGACAAAAAAATTGACTGCCCTTAAGAAGCTTACATTCTACTAAGGAGAAATGATGTATACACATGAGTCTAAATTATATACTGAATAAGTTAAAAGCAATGTGGTAGAAATAAAGGAAGGATTTTTTAATAACTGTTAGGTTTGGGGAGCCCCATGTAGGTAGTAGCACGTGAACCAAAACTAAGGAAGCTAATAATTTTAAGATGTAGAAATTGGGAGGGCAGCTGGGTGGCTCACTGGATTGAGAGCCAGGCCTAGAGCCAGCCAGACCTGGGTTCAAATCTGGCCTCAGACCCTTCCTACCTGTGTGACCCTGGGCAAGTCACTTGAGGTCCATTACCCAGCCCTTATCACTCTTCTGCCTTGGAACCAATACACAGTATTGATTCTATGACTGAAGATAAGGGTTTAATTAAAAAAAAAAAAAGTATAGCAATCAAGACCAAAAGCAAGTAAGCCAATTGGGTTGAAACATAATACTCATGAAGGGAAGGGATCTACAACATAGTATAGTAGCAGTATTTCATAGACACATAGTAGGTACTTTATAATTAAGTTGATCATTGATGCCTTAAAAAATAGGCCGGAGACAGATTAGGAAGGAATTTAAAGGTGGAAAGGAAGAATTTTTGTTTTATCTTAGAACAGGGGTTTTTAGCAATTTTGTTTGGTCCCCTTTGGCAGTCTAGTGAAGCCTATGAACTATAACTATGAAATCTCAGAATAATATTTTAAATGCATTAAGCAAAATACACAAGATTACAAAGGAAACCAGAAGTGAGTGAAGATAGTCTCTTAACTTGCTTGATAAAACAAGCAGCCGTGACGTACAAGACATTGTGCTAAGAACAGAGGATATAAATAAGACCAAAAATAGTCCTTGCCCTCAAGAAGCTCACAATCTAAAAGAGGAAATAGCATGTAGACAATTATCTACACACATGATATATGGATAGGAAAAAATGGATTTTTTTTCCCCACTAGAAGGTGCATGGAACCCTTAGTTAAAAACCTTTGCCCTGAAGACAATATTTATTTGAAATAAATTCCCTCTAGTTTTTACTGAAAATGTATGAGGAATTTATAATAATAAATAAAGTCTTAATCCCATTTTCTACTATTCACCCAACCTCACTGCACCAGAGAAAGGGAACCACCCATGGCTAAGGACCATTTTGTATTTTTATCTGTAATTTCTGTTGTCATTCCTCCTACCCCCACCCCCACCAATCACCTGAGCCTTTCCCATAGTCTGTCATCAGACCCTTTCTAGGCAGGTGAACCTAGGGGAAGCCACAGCTTGTGTTCTTCAGGCTTAGTCTTGGAGAACTCAGAATCACCACCATGTTATGATGACACAAATAATTCAAACCACGGTCACACAAAACTATTTGGCCATGGAACTGTTTATAGTGTGGCATGTGATTTGGAACCTGGTAACTTGATCAGAGTCATGCCAGAAATAACCAGGGACTTTATTAAGGACCATCGCAGGGCAAGAATGCCTCTCTATCCGTGCTCAAAAGCTATTATTGTTGCTATGTAGAAAAAATAATTTCTTGGATGATGAACAAGTCTCTGCTTGAAGAACTTTATTGCAGTTTGTGCTGTGAGCAGTGTAAACAGCTAAGATGTTCCATTATATCAAGAGAGTATGAAATATTAATGGAATAACTAAGCCCACTATAAAATTAAAGTAACCACAGTTCATGAGCATAAGCATTGTTCATTCAGTCATTGCCATTTAGATTTTAGTTATGATTTAGCATACATAAAAATGTCAGGGAATAGAAAATATACAATAAGCTTATTTATGTGTCTACCCCATCTTAACTATGAACCCAATTCCATTTTAGTGAACTTAAGTGTAACCTAAAGAAAATGGACTCAGAGATACATAATAAGCAGCCTTCTTCACCTTTATACAAAACATTCCATCTCCTCTTTCCAAATTTTTACACATGCCAGAATGCCTTCCTTCCTCACTTCCACTTCTTAGACTATCTGGTTCCTTTCAAAGTTCAGCTGTAATGCCGCATAAGGCCTTTCCCAGTCCCCTCTTCTAAGTACCTCTGCCTCCAAATTACATTTCATTTCTACTTATATGTGTTCCTTTTGTCTCCTCTAATTAAATATAATTTCCTAGAGAGCCAAGAATATTTCATTTCTAGCTCTGTATAGCCAGAGCATATCAGGTTATCAAGAACATAGTAGGCCTTTTATTAATTGATTGATTAATTGATTAGAAACAAGAAGTATTTATTACTTAATTACTATAAACAGCACCCTGCCTCCAAGCTGCCTTCCCTAACTCAGCTCTGATCATGACCATCTACTTCAGTGACTCCCCACTGTCTACCACATAATGTTCATATGCCTTAGCCTTACTTTTAAGGCTATACATATCCAAGTTCTAGCCTATTTTTTTATCCTTATATTTCATTATTCCCCATTTCTGCTAACTCAGGAAGCACAACTCCATATATTCCCACCTCTGTGCCTTTTCCTCATGCTTTTCCAGACATCTCTGTTGTCACCTTTCCAACCTTAACTGGATCTCTGCTTTTCCACTTCTTATGTGTTCTTAAGGCCCAGCTCTATTCTCCCTTACACAATAAAGTCTTCTTCATCCTCTCCTCCAGCACATCCAATGTGTTCTTCCTCTCCTTTTTGACTTTCACAGTGTTTTGCTTGTAAATTTTTTATATTTATGTGTGTGAGTATGCGCATACATGTATATATTTGTTAATATTTTACTTACATAATATTTTACCCTCATTGAGAACAAGGACTCTTTCTTCTTTTTATATTGCTTAGGATCTCTTTCAATTAAATACACAAAAAGTTCTATGAAGTATAAGTAGGAAAAGCCCTGAATTTGGAGTCAGTAGGCCTGAGTTTGAGTATTAGTCCCACTTACTTCCAATAGGTAGGTCACTCTATCTTTCTAGAATTCAGTTTCTTTCTGTGTAAAATAAAGAGATTGAACTGAATGACCTCTATAATCCCATCCAACTCCAAATCACTGATCCTATGTTCAAGGTTGCTTGCCATTTGGTAGAGATACAAAGACAAAAACAAAGCAGCCTTCGAGAATCTTACATTAAATACAAGAAAGTATGTGATATAAATAAATGTAATTTGAAAAGAGAGAAAGAATAAATTGATGGGGAGAGAACAGCAGGGATCCTAAACATTTCCTAGAAAAAGAGGCTTCTGAGCTGAGACAATGGAATATAATAATTATGAAATATGGAAAAGAGGAGATTCTTTCTAGGCTTGGGAATTATTGCCTGTGAACTCATTACAAATACAAGATTTTGGCATTTAAAGTCCTTGACAGTCTAACTCCAACCTGACTCAAGCTTAACATATATTTCACTCCTTCACACATTCTCTCCATTATAGCCAAACTGGCCTTCTTGCTGTTCTTCCCACATACAACATTTATCTCTGATTTCTGTGCTTTTTCAACTAACTGCTCCCCATCCCCTAGGGTGCACTTCCTTATCACCTCCTCTTAGAAGCCCCAGCCCAACTCAGGTGTTACCCCTGCATGAAGTCTTTTCTCTTTCTCCCAACTATTAATTTCTTTCCCTCCAAAAAAAAAATATTTTTTACCTTGTTTATATTTTGTGCCTACTTAAGTGTTCATGTGAAATTAAGTAATGAGAGTCATATCCTCCGTGCCTAGAATGCTCTCCCTCTTTATCTCTTCCTGTTGGCTTTTCTGATTTCCTTTAAAATCCAACTAAAATTCTCATCTTCTATAGGAAATCTTTCCTAAATTCTCTTAATACTAACAACTTCCCTCTCTTTTTCTTCCTGCTCATTCTGTATATAGCTTGTTTGTACATATTTGGATGGTTGTTATCTCTCTCATAAGATTGTCTTTTGATTCTTTATATCCTCAGATTGACACAGTATCTGGAATGTAGTAAGCACTTAGTAGATGTTTATCAACTGACTCATATATAATGCCCTTTTCCTATTCTTCATATATGGAATTGTATGTGGAATATATTCTTTTTATATGTTTCCTTTTTGGTTTGCCAAGTTCAAAATAAACAAATGAATGGATAGGTAAAATAATCAACAAGTATTTAAGGGCCTACCTATTATAAGCCAATTATTTTGCCAATAACCCTGAGGATGAAGTAGTTCCCTCCCCTCAAAGAGCTAAGTCTATAAGGACAATGATTGCTATGACAGTTTGTGTAATTAAGCTTTAAAATCAGACTATTCCTGTTAAGGAATTTAACTCAAATATTATGAAACTATAGTTATGTATAAGAACCATACATAGAAACAGCCTGATTTTTTCTCACTGTAATCACATACAAAGAAGATGCTGCTGACCTATCACCAGTAAGAAGTATGTAGTGAATGTTGGGGGGTTGGGGAGCTCCTATCCATGGGGATAGATGTACACTGCTCCATCAGTATTCTTGATAGGTCCAGTCTCATCTCCGCTACCACCATTTCCCGGCGGTTCTTCTGGCCATTGGTTCTCCTTAGAAAGCCACTGAGGTCAGGTCATCTCAGGGATCAGGAATAGAACCTATCTATAGTCACCTATAGAGGAACAGAACCAAATTAACTAGGATTGCACCCATAATTTTGGCTGCATTCCTACCAAATTCTTGCCAGCCTTTGAGTAGAAGCAAAGTAAACTAGTAATATAAAATCTCAGATCACGATTTTAAAATTCTTTTGTTAGTATCATAAAAATAACTTGGGGTTGTAAATAGACTTGGTATATAGGCCTGGGATCGAATCTTGCTCTTTTGACTCTTAAACCAACTTTAGGATCATGGACAAGTTGTAATATTTGTGTGCATCAGACTCCTCCTTACGATAGGTTGCTAAATAACTCAGTTTTCATAGGAATTCCTTTGGAATTCAGGAATTACAAGGATCAAAAACAACTATTTAGTAGTTTGTTTTTAGTCCAAGGGAATTTTTTTTTAACACTAAGTTGGGAAAGGGAACAAAGTACAAAACTGAAAAATGAAATTTCTTTCTTAGGCCATTGAGACTCATTTAATCCGGAAATCCAGCGGTGGTCTGACCTACATTGCAGAGTGGAAAGGTGGCCTTTTAGAACACAAAATGGGTCACTTGACTTGTTTCGCTGGAGGCATGTTTGCCCTTGGTGCAGCCTGTGCTTCTCCTGAGCTAACACAGCGTCACATTGAACTTGGTGCTGAAATCGCCCGCACATGTTATGAATCATATAACCGCACTGGTAAGTACCATGTTTCTCTTCAAATTCCTCTCATGTGGCTTTGCTTAATTATAAGGAAAATTAACTATTTCAGTACTGTTTTCAAATCTACTAACGGACCTTTTAAGTTGTTCTAATTCATACTTCAGAATTTTTTTAAAGATCTCTGACTTCTTAGGTCTGTGAACTCACTCTTGCCACTGATGTAGATCACAGTCCTTCTCTGTCTTAGTAGATAAGCTTTGTGAGCTGCTCTGACAAAACAAAAAATCATTTGAAGGGGAAACTCCAGGGATTGAACTTCTCTGTATTCCATTTTTCTGCTCCTTGAACAACATACGTACTGGTCCCAGACTTCAGCTTCATTTTGGGCCTGGCTGTACTTGTCTCCCATGGAAAGAGTCTCCTCCACACCACATCACAGTTAAAATAAGACTTCAGTGGAAGTTCTAAGTTACACTTCTGAAATAGGTCAGCCCCATTAAGTATAAAAGATAACTAAAGAATTAATCATATAATTCCCATCTTTTAAGTTTTAATATTAAGAACTATTGTATATGTCACACTTGACACTGGGTCAATAAATACAATAGAACCTTGTTTTACATGAACCCAGTACCTGTGAATTCAGGTCTATGCCACTGGCAATTAAAAAAAAATAAAGGTAGAAAAATATGTAAGATAAAAAATTTTTAATTACATATTTAATCCATGCCATTTTCCCAAGTGGATTAAAGTCTCACAGCATTCTGCCCAATCACACTTACTTTCTCTCTAAAAAGCATTAATGTGTCATTACATTTTTTTGTGCCAAACATTAGCTTCCACATCAGTCTTTACCCAGGAGTTCTCACTTGTAGCAAGTTGTATGTGCAGCAGAGCAGGGCTTCTCTTTATTTCATTAATGCTATTTAGTTATTAATAATGGACCTAAAGTACAAGAACATAACTCTGATAAGCCAAAGAAAAGTAAAATGCCTAGGTATAAAAAATACTTACTAAGTAATGGGGTACACTATTATGTGTGATTTTCAACTTACAGAAAGGGTCCTGGTGCATATGTTTATGTAAGATGAGATCCAGCTTAGAGATGGGAGGTCTTGGGTTCAAATTTGGCATCAGAAACTTACTAGCTGTGTGACTCTGGGCAGGTCACTTAACCCAGTTGCCTACTACCCCTTACCACTCTTTTGCCTTGGAACCAGTATTTAGTATCAATTTTAAGACAGAAGGTATGGGTTAGAGAAAAAAGCCAACTGTATTACAATCTTCACCTCCATAAACTCATTTTCATATCATGCGTTTATATTTTATAAGGCATTTTCCTCATAATAATCCCATGGAGGGGGTTGTAAGTATTATTAAACATCTTGCAAGGGAAGAATCCCCCCTTAAGAAGGTTAAGTGCTTTGTATAGCCACAGGGTTATGGTCATGTTGGTCACTGACAAAACTCAAACCTAGGTCTGCTAATTGCGAGGTCAGTGCTCTTTCCAGTAAGCCAAGCAGCCTCTTCTTGGTAATTAGTGAATTGAAACAGAGACTGGAGAAATAATTTGCTTTCAGCGCAGTTGGTTAGAATTCTCAGCCTTCTATCTGATGTTGAGCTAACTAAGATAATGATATTTCATAGTACCTTGCATATAAAAAGTAGACACTCAGTATGTGTTTGAATGAAAGTGAGTTGGGTTTGAGATTTGTGAGGATTTTTTGCAGTTTTCTAAAATACACTGTTAGGACTAACTTCCTCTAGGGCATATGGTCAATATTAAGTACTGAACAGAACTGATGAAACTAAAACTGTGTATACCTGAGTAATTTTAGAGTTTTAAGTTTGCTCTTTTTCTCAAGTATAGCCAAGCAAATTTCTGAGAGCTTTTCGATTGTAGGACTAAAATCCAGTGTACTAACCATTGTTTTCATTGCTGTTCTTTAGCAATGAAACTGGGACCAGAAGCTTTCAGATTTGACGGTGGTGTAGAAGCCATTGCTACAAGGCAGAGTGAAAAATACTACATCTTGAGACCTGAAGTGGTTGAGACATATATGTACATGTGGAGATTAACACATGATCCAAAGTATAGAAAATGGGCCTGGGAAGCTGTAGAGGTACTGTCTTAATTTTAATTTCTCTATATTTATGTTGTGTTTTGTGGGGGGGGTTTTGTTATGAATTTGGCAAACCTGAATATTTACAAATATAATTAAACATGAAGAGGCTTACATATAAAACTATAAATTTCTTTTTTTGTTGCTTTGTTTTTAAATATATATTGCATTTAACATAGTAATATCATCATTCACCTGCTTGTCTATCTACAAGTCTTCTGAGTATTTTTTAAAATGTTTGGTTGCCAGGTTTTTTCATTTTTCTTTTTATTTTCAGTACTCTCATTACCCACATATATTGCTTATTTTACCTGTTGGTTTTTATTGCCACCATATTACACAAAGCTCGCCACCAGGCAGACTCTCTTAAATTTAGGAGATCGTTGGGAGGTTTTTTTAAAGGATTTATTAGGAGGCAACTAGGTGTTACAAGGATAGAGAGCTGAACTTGACATCAAGAAGTCCTGAGTTCAGATTTGATCTCAAATACTTAACTAGCTTTGTGATTTAGGCCTCTCTCAGCTCAGTTTCCTTATCTTTAATGAGGATAATAATAGTACCTCCCTTACAGGAATATTGTAAAAATCAAATGAGATAACAAATTTAAAGTGCTTTCTAAACTTTCAGGTATTATATACATACTAGTTATTAGTAAGATTGTATGTGTGAAGGGCACAGGTTTAAGCTGTTTAAAGAGGGTTTACAAGTTATAGCTGCCTTATGAGTTAAGCCTCATTCTAAAGGCCAACTACAGAGAGCTCTACCTATTCTTTTAGCTCTGGTTTTCTTTCCAGATTGATTCCATTCTATTAGGTATGTGAGTTCTTGCTCTCCTACCTCAGGGATTCATTTAATAAAATCGTCTCAGCCTTCCAGAATTTACTTCCCCAATCCTAAATTCCAGAAGGTAGAAAGCCAGGCCTGTACACGTATTCTATTTCTACCTTTCTCAAGGGCTTTAAACCTAATGTCCTAGTTTGGCAGTGCATATTTTTCCTCATATTCTCTGGCAACAGACCTAAGGAAATAATGCCTTGTCCTCTGACTTCCTAAGTGAGGGGGAAAAAGAACCTTCCTCAATGGGTCTCCCAAGTTTTCTCACTCTATGTTCCAGGTTTTCAACCTCCCTTCTAAAGACCTCAGCAAATACTTATTAAGCACTTACTATGTGCCAAGCACTGTGCTATGCCATGGGGATACAAATAAAGAAAAAAGATAGTCCCTGCCCTCAAAGAGCTTACAGTCTGTTGGGGGAAGACAATTTACCAAAAGAAACTAGAAAACTGGGGTGGGGGAAGGAGAGATTGCACCAGGCGATTCTTATCTATGGCATCAAAACCCAGCAGAGTTGCTGATAGAGAATGGATTTACCAGGAAGGCTTTGGGAAGAGTTTGGTGCTTTTCTCATCAAAGAGAGAAGAAAGGTGACAGTAGGTGAGTTGAGAAGGTATAGACTGTCCACAAGTCGAGTCATTCTTCATAATTATAAGATTTCAGGTGATCAGCTTATCCTGGGAAGGAAAAGAATGTTGTTCCGAGCTGAAGCCAAGAGCAACTGTTTTCTCTCCCTTCCTTGCCTCCCAAAAAACATATCAGAGTCTATCAAAATACCCAGCAAAGTTAAAAGTAACACTTATAAGTTGATTTCCTCAGATAATGACCCTGTTATTATCCCAATGTTTGTTTTTAGATCTTTGACACTCAAACTGATCTAGTCCTGGTGGACTCCTAGATTTTAGTTTCTGTAGTAATAGAAATAATAGCTTAAATTCACCCAAGAATTTTCAAGAAGGAAACCATTAAGCCTGAGGCATCTTCCTCAGTCATACACTAATCCTACTTTTCTTTACAGATTCCCTTTTAAGTAATAAACTTCATTCTGCTTTAGGCCCAATAGTATTTTCCCTCTCTTCTTTATTAGCATTAGTGTATGAAAAAAATGCCTAAACTAATGTTAAGAAAGCTAGAGCTAGGAAAGAACCTCAGAGGTCATCTAGTCCCCTCCCCTTGTTTTACAGAAGAAAGAACTGAGGCATACACAAATGAAGTGGGAATGGGGTGCAGCTAAGAGAGAGAGAGAGCCAGACCTAGAGATGGAAAGGCCTGCATTCAAATCTAGCCTTTAACTCTTCCTAACTGTTTGACTCTGAGCAAGACACTTAACCTCCATTGCCTAGCCATTACCACTCCTTCTGCCTTAGAATCAATACATAGAAGAAATCACTATGTTCTACAATTTTAAATCTCATATTCTTATCAAATGCACTTCTTGCTATCCTGTTTCTATACCATTCAGGCTCTCTGATTTCTTCATCGTGTAGACTACGAAGTAACCCAAATAAGAATTTATGACTATTTATATTTATTTTTTAAAACCCTCACCTTCCATCTCAGAATCAATAGGCTAGCCAATGGGGGTTAAGTGATTTTTCCCAGGTCACGGAGCCAGGAAGTTTAAGGCCAGATTTAAACCCAGGACCTTCCCTGTCTCTGGACCAGGCTCAATCCATTGAACCACTCGGCTGCCCCCCACTACCTGTGTTTCTTCAGAAATCAATATCACCAGAATCTTTTGAGATTCACTCTTTAAAACTTTGTATTTGGCACCTGTAACTACCATTAGTATGGCACTTTCTCAGCCCCTTTCTTCACTCCAAACAAATCATCTGTAGTGTAAGGACTTGTTTATTTACCTTACAAATATTTCTAAGGATTCCTTGTTCTTAATAATTTGGACAAGCACATCTGAATAAAAGGGAGAAGTACTATAAACAAACAGAATAGCGGACAGAACTTGACCACAAGCCATGAGAACAAAATACAGTTTTAATTTCTTATGATTTTTAAAGGTTTCTGCCTCCTTATTGAAAAGATTAGTGTTTTAGTCTCATCCTTCTGCCATATATTAAGAATTAGACTGCTATCACACTCTGTCTACAATGAAAATATTTTATTCAACTATGACATTAAGATGATATTCAGGATTCCAGACTAAAAGTCACTCATGTGTGTTTGTGTTTATATAAACACACACACACACACACACACACACACAAACATGTCTGCTTAAGCAATGTGGCTGGTGAAAAGCTTAGTGACACCCAAATTTCTAACATTTACATATTTCTCCAGCCGATGTGGCCATTCCAATAAGCTACTCCATCCCCGCCCTTCACTCTGTACCTCCTACCTTTTAGCAGTGATGAGTTCCCCAGCAGGCACTATTGGGTAATGAACCCTGGAGTGTAATGCCCATCAAACTGTCCAATAAAACCTTTACTTCTTCAGTTCTTTCAGAAGCATCAGTAATCATTGTTTCAGGAACTGGTCAGAAATTGAAATCCTTTTTTCTTAATACTGGCCTGATCTCTGTTCTACTCTGTCCAGGGCTCACTTACTCATTGCCTATTGAATAATAATAATTGTCATTATTATTATATTGAACAACATTGGACAACTAGGTAGCAAAATCAGGAAGACCTAATTTCTAGTATAACCTCACACACTAACTAGCTATGTGACAACTAGCTGTGTGGCCCTAGGCAGGTCATTTTTACCAGTGCTTATCTCAGCTTCTTCATTTGCAAAATGAGAAGAAGAATAGCACCCACCTCCCAGGGCTGTTGTTGAGGATTGCATGAGACAAAGCACTTAGCATAATGCCTGGCACCTAGTAAATCTATATAAATGTTAGCTATTGTTATTAATGATGTGGATGCCATCTGTGATTATCTCAGCTAAAAGAGAAACCAGAAACTAGGAAATAGTCATGAATTATCTTAAAATTAAATTGAGAAGTAGAACAGTGGAATGGACACAATACTTGGTCTCAAAGCCAAGAAGACCTGGATTCAATTCCTTCTTCTGCCTTCTACAAATCCCTTAATCTCTCAGGGCTCTATGTATGTCCCTCTCTAAGACTATAAGTTGCAACAATAATAAAAAGTGCCAACCTAAATTGGTAGAAAATTCCCTCAACTAGGAAATCACAAGTCCAGTCTATATCCCTCAAGTTAAATATTAAATTGGAAAAATTATTGCTGTTTTACAAAGGGCACTTTCTGTTAACTGGTGAGAGATAGTTGTCCGCTTTTCCCGTTAATGATTTGTGAAGTTTACAGTTTTTTACAAGTTCATCTAACGGATCCAACTAGTTTAGCTATTTGTGGGAACCTGGTTCCTTGGAGGGTATAATCTACAGAGATAAAGCTTTTATCTCTCAAATATAATCTACCATTCTGCTCCCACACTGCTGTGGAAAGGAGCAAAGTTACAGCTAGTAGTCAAGATGGGTAATGATTAAGGCATTGTCACAAATTAGGAGCTTTACAATAGAGTGACTAATTAAAAAACAAAACTCCATAGATTGAAAAATTAGAATACATGCAATTTTGGAACTTGGGGAAAAAGAGATTATGTAATCCCTTTATTATCCAGAGATGGACACTGAAGCCAAGAGGGTTATTTAACCTGATATGTCAAAAAAGCCAAACAGGGACTTTCAGTAGTAACTTCTGTTATTTAGCTCTGCTAGTCTTGCATCACTTTTCTTACAGCACTCTTATGAAGTAGATAATACAAGTATTGTAAACACTTTATATTGAGGAAAAACTGAGGCTTAGTAGTTGACTTAATAGTAACTCACACTTAATCAATGCTTTAAAGTTTGCAACACCATTTAGGAGGGGGTATGTGTGTATAAAACCACATTTGGAAAAAACAACAACAAAAACAAACCAAAAAAACCTCTACATTTGGCTTAAAAAGCATAACAATGTCATACTAGCAAGTAGAAGAAATAGGATTTGAACTCAAGTTTTCTGAATTCTAGTGCAGCAAACTTTCTAATACTATACCACACTTACTCCCCTAAGCAAGTAGCTCTGCAGAACTGGAATTTTCATTGTCCTATATCTTTTATTTGTGTAAGAAATATATGTCCCATACACCTACCTATAGTGAAAAGGAATCCACACACCCTAGTGATAATAGTCTTAATCCTGAGAAATGCCATCCCAAGAATCCTCTTTCCATTTGTAGGCAGATCCCTAATTATGCTTATTTCATCAGATGATACATATTGTCCCATTTTAAGGCAAATTTCTAAGGCTAATTAGATTTTTTTGGTTTGCATTTTTAAATTCTTACTGAAAACTTGGTGACAAGAGATTCTCATTCCATTTGAATTGTAATTAGATTTGGATCTGGCAAGCTAATAATAAAAATTAATGAAGGTTCATTTACTTAAACTTTTTTTTTCCTTCTCTTTCAAATGTAGGCACTGGAAAAACACTGCCGAGTGGATGGAGGCTATTCTGGCCTCAGAGACGTTTATCTTAAGCAAGAGACTTATGATGATGTACAGCAGAGTTTCTTCCTGGCAGAGACCCTGAAGTAAGTAAAATACATTCCAAAGTTAATGTAACTTATTAATATAAGATAGCTTGACAAGACATCTTTACAGTTGCTTATTTATCATTAAGAAAGAGAAGGCAAGGTATAATTGCAACATTATGGCTTTCTTATTCATGGTAAGAATTTAGGCTACTATTTAAACTTAATAAAATGAATTTAAATTGATTTTTAGAATTTTTTATATCCCTATTAAAAGATGTAAAGAATTGATAGTTTTATCTAGAGCAAATTCATTTGGAGAATCCATTTTATGGAGGTTAATACTACAGCTTTCCTTCCCATTCTTACCTCCTCACCACCCCATTACTTTTGATTTAGGCTCCAGGGGTTTCATTACAAAACCTTACTCTACATAGAAACTGCTATGCCCATATTATGTCTTAACACTGTTCTGTTTGGAATCTCAGGGTTCATTAATTCTAAAAGTATCTTCTTTAATTAATTCTATCTTGTTGTTACTCATCCCCTATCACCAACACATCCCTCTAGCCTACCTCCCAAACTCCTGCTTCTCTAAATAAACGACTGCCATCCAAAACTACCACCTTCAGTATAAATATGTCTTTTCCTGTACTCCTAATCCTATCTAGATTTTTAGCTCCAGACTCTTCCCTTGAGCTGCAGACTTGCATTTCCTTCTACCTGTAAGATATCTCCATCTAGAATTTCCACTGATAACCTCAAATTCGCCATACTGAAATCTGAATTAATCATCTCTAAATACTGTCCTTCTTCTTAGCTTCCCTATTTCTGCCAATCATATCACCATAGTTCCCATCAACCGTACTCATCAGCAAATAATTTGTGTTAGTATATTCCTCTATCAGATTGTTAGCTCTCTGAGGGCAAAAACCTTTGGCAGTATTTGCCACAGTGTTCTGTATGCAGTGGTTACTTAAATACTTTTTATTTGGTCTTTGAATATCAATAATCTCTTCTCCGTACCTTGTATTCAGTTTCAGTTCCAAAGTTTCCTCAGTTCTAAACTCAGAACATCTCTCACATTCCTTCTATTTCTAATACCTGTGCTCTAGTTTTAAAGCTTCTCTATTTCTCACTCATGCTATCGAATCTGACTTCTCAAGGGTTGCCTTTCTATAAACATTTATCCCTGAAACCAGCATCAGAAGAATCCTCCTTATATACAACTCTGATTTTGTCATTTGCATGCTCTAAAAAGTGAACTATCAGATGTCACCCAGATTCATTAACCTATTCAAGGCATATTTTCTATTATTATCACATGCTATTCCTTCCCCCCCCCCCCCAATAACGCACTCATCATTACATCCAAACTGGTAGGCTCTTCATTCTCTAAATTCATACCACCCTTGAGGCAGGGAATGCTCTTCTCTGTGTGTACCTATTAAAAGCAGACCCAGTCTTTGTGACTGGACTCAGGCGATGGCTCCTCTGTGAAACCCCCAGGGTCAAGATAACCTTCCTATTCTCCAGCTTTTTGTCACACTCGTCACACCCTAAATTATATTTATATCGATTTCCATTATCCCTATGCTAGATTGTAAGCCTCTTGAGATCAGGGACTGTTTCTCATTCACATTCTTGTATTCCCAGGGTTTTTACACATTATGGACAACAAATGCTTAGATTGGATTGCAATAAGTTGGAGCTAAGATCTTAGTATCTTGGCTTTGTAACCAAGAGTTACAACAGACCCAGCCCCAAGTTGGCTCGTTGGTGGAGCCTGGGAGCTTACAATCCAACCAAGAATAATCTAACTTTCCAGTTTCTGGAGGAAGTGAAAGAGCATTAATTGTAAACCTTCAGAATAGGCTGCAAGTCTATCCAGAATGACCACATTAAGCCTTTACAATGATTTAGAACAATATGTCTATACACGTATATGTACACAAGGCAAACCACCCTTAAGAATTAACCATTAAAATGTAATGGAAACTTTAGCTTTGCCAGATAAACTAATATATTAAAGCTAGGCAAGGACAGCCGGGTCTTTTAAGCAGGACTTCCTAGGATTGCTAGAGATACCTTGATGGTGAGACTGCAAGTCTATCATATCACTGAGGAATAATTGCGCTCTACTGAACTAATTTCAGCTTACCAAAAAAATAAGAAACTTTTTCACAAATTATAATGGCAATTGGTAATTTAAGAAGAAAAAATGTAATTTAACAAATAGACCAGAATATTCATTCTATCCTTTTCCCAAAGGGAAAATTGTTGTTTAGTTGGGAGTGGGAA
Organism: Gracilinanus agilis; assembly: GCF_016433145.1. Lineage (NCBI taxonomy): Eukaryota > Metazoa > Chordata > Mammalia > Didelphimorphia > Didelphidae > Gracilinanus > Gracilinanus agilis. The sequence continues at coordinate 372,182,088 of NC_058133.1, read as the reverse complement.
ATTATGCCAAGAATGCCAATAAACTCCTTCTCATGGAGTCTGAAGTAGTCTTATCCACAACAAAAGCAGAGGAACTTTCAACTAGAAGACCAGTGCTTAAGGTCAAAGAAAATGTTGACCAGTAGCCTAGATGGATTGCCCTAGAAATGTAAGCGTCAGGACAGTTATTAGAGTTCAGCATCACGCCCATGCTAACACCGGTAATCACCTTACCAGTCGCAAACTTCTGCTGATTCAGAACGCAGAGGAGAGTCATGTAAGGGCTCTTCAGGAATGGTAACGTGAAATTGGATCAGAGACTTAAGATTGTCACACTAGCCCAGAACCATATTGCCATACTTGCTATTCTTTCTTATATAAATTGTGTGGCTCTTGTGGGTTCTTATCTAAGAGATTTAATCTCCCAGGAGGAATAAGAAGAGGAATCTGTCTGTTTGTTCCAAGAATGAATAAAAGAATAAATCAATTAAAAAAAAAAAACATTTTTTAAATGCCTACTATTTGCTAGACCCCAAACTAGGCACTAAGGATACAAATACAAGGATGAAACAGTCCCTGACCCGAAGGAGTTTACATTCTAACAAAAAGAAAAAATATATAGAGACATATAGGGAAATAAAAGCCAAAGAAGAGTTTTGGTCCAAGTCACAGGGATATTGAGAAGAACCATTTGATGGTTGAGTCCTTTGCTGTAGCAATGATAGCATAGATTTGGTTACTTTTCCCTAAGCAATAAGTGACACGATTTGATATTAACTGAACTTGCACTCACTTGTTTACCAGTCAGGATACCTTAACTGCAGTGAGATACCGGATGGTATCCGAAGATCTCAAAATAGCAGTTCTTGATCAGAGAGCATTGTCCACTTTTTTTTTTAATCATATCCCTTGATTTTGGAAGACCCATTTTATTTTAAATCTTATAGGCCTTTAATCATTCACTACAACTATTTAAAATGCCATTAACCCTATTTGGTAGAAAGACAAATAAATCCAGCCATTAATGAAAATCCCACTGTCATCTCTAGTTTCCTGGGAGGAGAGATGCTTTACTGAAAGTCATAAAACCAAGAAAGGGGCAAACAGAATTAGAAAATCTGCACAAGTAACCTAAAAGTGAAGTAGGAGGTTCTTCCTTGCTTAATCACTCAAGAAAAGATAAAAGAAATCTAAGATAGAAAAGCCAGGTGTAAGCTTGTGAATTCCATAGAAGGTGATATTTCTTTCTTCCTGTGAAAAAACTACTAGATTTCTGGAAATTTTATCACAATTAGCACTACTCTCCCAGCAATAATTTACAGATACCAAAGCATCTGTTAACACTAAAATTGAAAATAGTATTTTAGATCCTATTAGTGGTTAATGAAAATTTCACTTAACCCCATTTTGTCATGTAAGCCAGGGATTGATGATGAATCCTCTCAACCTGAGGAAAACAAATAAAAGTTAATAATTAATATTTCTGGTGAATATCTGCAGTTTGGGGTGGGGTACATCAAACTTTACATTCTAGAAAAATTCTCTTCAATATTATAATTTTATTTCATTTTAATTTAGAGTTCAAAATTTTCTCCTTCCCTTTGTCTCCTCTCCCATCTCGAAAAGACAAGGACTTTGCTATAGATTATAATGTGCGGTAATGTAAAACATTTCCATATTAGCCATGTTGCAGAAGAAAACAGAAAAGAAAAGTGTACTTTGATCTGCATTCAGACTCCATCAGTTCTTTCTGGAAGTGTATAGCATTTTTTTTTTATCATAAGTCCCTCAGTATTATCTACATTATATATTATATTATATACATCACTGAATTGCTAAAAATAAATCATTCACAGTTGATCATCATTAAATAATGCTATTGCAGTGCACAGTGTTCTCCTAGTTCTTCTCACTTCACTTTGCATGAGTTCATAAAAGTCTTCTTAAGTTTTTCTGAAACCATCTCCTTCATCATAATAATATTCACAATAATATTCCATCCCAATCATATACTACCTCAACTTGTTTAGCCATTCCCCAATTTATGAGCATCCATTTAATTTCTAATTCCTTGCCCCCACAAAAAGCTGCTATAAATATTTTTGTACCTCTAGGTCCTTTTCCTTTTTCTTTGATCTCTTTGGGATACATATCTTAGCATTGCTGGTTCAAAGGGTGTAACCAGTTTTATAGCCCTTTGGACATTCTTCCAAGTGGTTCTCTAGGATAGTTAGATAAGTTTTCAACTTGACCAGCAGTGTATTAATATCTCAATTTTTTCACATCTCCATCAACATTTATAATTTTCCTTCTCTGGCATGTTAGCCATCTGTTAGGTATGAGGTGGTAACTCAGAATTGTTTTAAATTTGTATTTCTCTCATCACTATTTATTTGGAGCACTTTTTCATATGGTTTTTATTTCTTCTGAAAACTACCTATTCCTATCCTTTGATCATTTATCAGTTTGGGGAATGACTCATTCTTATACATTTGACTCAGTTGTTTATATAACTGAGTCAAATGAGGCCTTTATCAGAGAAACCTCCTGTGAAATGTTTTCTCCAGTTTTCTGCTTTACTTCTAATCTTGACTGCATTTGTTTTGTGTGTGCAAAAACTTTTTAATCTAATATAATCAAAATTATCCATTTTACAGATCATGTCTTCTGTCTTTTATTTGGTCATATATTCCTCCTTAATTCATTGTTCTGACAGGCAGAATATTCTATGTTTTCCTAATTTGCTTATGATGTCACCTTTTAGATTTAAATCTTGTACCCATTTTGACCTCATCTTGGTATATGATGTGAGATACTCACCTATACCTAGTTTTTCCTTGCAGTTTTTTCAAATGATGAGTTCTTGTCCCAAAAGAAGGGACCATCAAATACTAGATTATATGGTCATCTACTACTTTTTATTATGAACCCAATCTATTCTACTGAATAACCCCTCTTTCTTAGCCAGAACCTGGATGTTTTGATAATTACTACTTTGTAATATAAATTGAGATCTGGTACTGCTAGGCACCTTCCTTCACATTTTTTTCATTGATTTCCTTGGTATTCTTGACCTTTTAGACTTCCAGACACCTTTTGTTATTATTTTTTCTAGCTCCATTAAATAATTTTTTGGTATTAAACAATTAGATTGGCATGGCACTGAAAACAACATTTTAAAGAAAAATGAAATGTGTAATGTTTTTCAAGCTCTGTTTTATTCCACTCATTTGTGTGTGTGTAACATGAATAAGATCCTGTGATTTCTATTGAGGTTTTATTTAACATCTGAAGATATTGAGCACAGAAAATAAAACATTACACTCAAATTTCATAATATATTTAAAATTTATTTATGTGAACATAATAGTTACGAACTAGGTTTAAAAAGTTAGAGGTTTTTTTGTTTCATTTTGGGGTTTTTTTTTTTACTACATAAAAGATTTGTAGATTTGGGGGAGTTTTGCAAGGATTAGTCTTTTGTAGAAATCCTTATGTCATGAAATACCAAATATTGGTAGTAGCTATGATTTTTATATCACTTACATTAGATATTTTTTAGGGTCTCATAGGACAATATAGATTAATAATGCAATTGGTTTCATTCTTATTTCTTTCTCATTTTGTAGGTATTTTGTATTTATTTGCATTTACATTTTTTTTTTTGCCTCCAATAGATTATAAATTCCTTGAGAGCAGGCACTCTTTTATTTTCGGCTTTGTTTCCAATATTTAGCACAGTGCCTGACTCATCAGAAGTCTTTAATAAAGGATTATTCATTATTTGATTTGTCCTGTTTACCACGTGACAGGGTCCTTTAATACAACTGGGTTTCTCTTGCCAGATATCTCTATTTGCTGTTTTCTGATGATGATCTCCTTCCACTGGAACACTGGATCTTTAACACCGAGGCTCATCTCCTACCAGTTCTCCGCAAGGGTGGTCAAGAACTAGAAGAAAATCACAAATAAAAAGATTCTGAACACATTGTTTTGCTGCATTTCTTTCCTTTTCCTATACACCTTAAAAGTTCCCTTTCTTTTATTCCAGGCACACTGCAAATTTTTCTCATAATCGGTGTGGTTCTTCTAAGTTCAAAACAAATTATTTTGCAGTCCATTATGTTTAATAGGAAATATTTGTAATTTGACTTAAATTCTTTGTTATTTTTTCAGTCCATCCAGCCAACAGAGCCACATTAAAAAGAAAAAAAAATAGAGAAAATCACCATCTCTAACATTTATGAGACTGTTGAAACACTTTTGCCAAACTGAATAGTGGGTCTTAAGGTTTAAGGTGACCTGTTTATTATAATTTTAATTTGACTGCAAAATTTTTTCCTCCTCTATGAGGAGATGATGTCTGCTTAAAGCTGTAATATTTTGCCATGTTGCAAAAAGCCATAATAAATTAATTATTAAAACAGCTTTTTTTTTTTTCTTTCCAATTTCATGTTAATCTAGTTTGTCTGTTCAACCGAGACGAATCTTGTAACTGTGACAGCCTCCTCTAATGCGGGTCTATCATTATTTGGTAAAATGTCTTTTAAAATACTTCAGACACATTTTAATCTAAGTAAAAATCAAAAGAGCTATTATCATCCCATGTTGATTTCATTCTCCATAGAGGTACAGTACATTTTACTGTAACTCAATTACATTTGTGTTTTTAATTCATGAATTTTCCTCAAATTTTGTTTTAAATGTACTGTATTTGTTACCAACTTGATCATTTCTTCCATTTTCCAACACACAGTAGTGTGAATTCTAAAGATAGCTTGGTTTGAGCAAAATAAACCATTTTGCAAAGGACTGCTGTAACTGAATTATTCTTTTCAAAAGAGAATAGAAATAGAAAACTTCGTTTTTGCTTTTGATGGTTGTATGAAGAAATACAGACATTTAAAAGAAAGAACTAGTGCTTCATGTGACTTTCTGTTGTTGATTGCTTTGCAATTAATCTCTGTTATTCTATTTGTTGCAAACATTCCATTTACTCCAGATAGTGAACAAGGCTCCACTCAAATGCAGTAAATTATTTCGATAATGTGTGTGTTGGGTTTCAGCCTCATTAAAGAAGATCCTCATTCTAATATTTATTCCTGGTCAACTGACAGAAAATCTAAACAATCAGCTCCAAAGGAGCCAAAAACCTTCATAATGTAGTATTTTAAACATCTCAACATATAGGCCCCAATTTACTGAAGCAATGTGTATGTGTGCCAAAACCCTGTCCATATTTTCTCTATTTTATTCTATCCAGTTTTCCACTTGAACTCTGTAAGGAAAGGAGCTGGTTGTTTTCTTTTCCTTTGGAAACTAAATAAAGTATATATTATCAGCCAGCTCCTCCCTCAAATTCAAACAGGATAGGAAGAGAGTAATAACAATAGATGCTCTATATCTATATACAGCTATAGATATATAATTGGAATATATTATTATGTGGCTTTGACCAAGGAAATATAACTGGGATGGTAATATGTTTCTTTGACCTGGAATACTTTCTCTTAGGTCAAAGAATATGTGCAATTCATGTGTGTGTGTGTATACGCACATATTACAAAATATATCAGAATCTTTTACAGTATCATTGTTATCTGCCCTGGTTGGATAATGGGATATTCTGATTGATCAATTATTTGAATTGATAGTAATACAACAAACATTTATTTAGAGAATTTAACAGTATTAACATGGTTAGATCAATTTTCAATTAGAATAAAATTAAAATACGCTTTATAGTGACAAAAACTAACTTTTTGATGATTGAGAAGGTACCTCATAAATAATATCATTTTTACATCTTGGCGATGGACAAAAGTCCCAATTTAGGACCAACAGATGGAGAGATAACAGAGCTTATTGTATACAATGTTCATAAAATGATTCTGATTGAGCTCTTCTAGACATTGTTGGTTTGTGGAACTTAAAAGCATGCTATGTGTCATTCAGAAAGAGCAGATTTCCCAGGATATGGATTGTTCCAGATGTGTTCCTATCTAGAACAAAGAGCCCTCTTTGAAAAAAGGGACAATTTTTTTACCTTTTCATTTCATTCTGCAAATCACACTGTGATCTAATTGCATTGATAGCATGATTCCAAAAGGAAAAAAAAATAAAACTTTAATTGAGGGCATTTTTTATTGACAGAGGAAAACAGTTTTGAGTTTCACCGTGAGTTTTAGTACCATATTTCATATACATCAGTGAAATGGTTATTAGGAAAATACCTACATACACTTAAAAGAACTGTCAGGTTTTTAGACAGCTAAATTTTCCATTCAGATTCCATTGTCATATATACCGGGACAAAGCCATGATCTTTAAAAGAAAATGAATAAAGCAACTCATTTTCTCAGGTCTAATTAGACTTAATGGATTCAATTAATATTGTTTAATATTAAATGTTTCCAAAGACCTTTGTCTGAATCATCTTTATGTAGTTTTACATCTTTTTATGTCTTCTACTTATGGAACAGATAGGAAATATATCAATAAAATGTTGGTATGATGATGTGTTTCTTGAACCTGGAATAACTTCTAGGCATAATTTAAACTCTTTTAATGAAGTAAATACACATATAATTCATTGTGGAAAGTGAAACTAGGGCATAATGCATGTATTTTCTTCTTTTCTCCCAAGCCTTTAAGATAATATAGGCAGGACTGTTGTTGCTAAAATTGGGCCTTATGTGTTTAGATTCTAATTTTCATGTTAGTTTCCATGGAATGAGGAAATTAGATAATTGTATTTTCTTGATTTCAAGTTTTGATTTGAAAGAGCACAAAGCAGATATGTATTTCTGCAACAGATAGGGTATTAAATTCAGGTTGTATGTTAAAACTGCACTATAATGTACCTTTTGTATCCTGGTGTAAGTAGACAAGAAGATTGTAACACACATTGCTCTGCCGATGGCAAGGTTAAACTTTTGTAAATTCTAGATCTTGGGTTTTTAAAATAAATCCCCAAACACCAAAAAATGTATACATGATAAGGGATTAATACATGTTATTTAAACTTAGCTGGTTATTCTTAGTTTTGAAAGTTTTAAATGGACTGAAATCTTTATGTAGACATTGCCTTTCATTCCTCTTCAGCATAATAATGCACTTAAGTTTACATGCATTGATGTTCCAAAAGGTGAATAATTTAAACAGCACCCAATTTTGTTGTCATCAAGTGTTTTCCTTTGGATACAACTTGTGAAATTAATATGGCATCTCTCTGTTGTCTGGCAAATCTACAATGCCCAATGATGTTTGTGATGATTTCATCATGTTATCCATTTCTATGCATCAGTTGTGTTTTGATTTGTATATAAATCCATTCAGTCTTTTCCAAATTTATATAAATCTCTAATGATATGAAACACATAATAGATCAAGACATAATTTTTAAGAGCTATATTTGTAAAATTTCTCTATGGTGAATAAAGTCTTTTAATATACCTTTTCATTTGTTATCATTTTTCCTCCTTGTAAGTAAGTGGCTCTTAATATATTTTTGTTTGTTTCTAAGGATCTAATATATATCTATACTAGCAATAAGCAAACCCTATTCAGTTAAATCAAAGTAAGCAATGTTTTTCCATACTACAGCCACTTCTGTAATATAACTAAAAGCAATAACTATCTTTTTCTTTTATATAATTATTATTTTATGATTTGTTCTATGCAATGTTCATTCTTTACATTTATATGATTTATATCCATATAATCCTAGATCCTTTAAATTCCTCTTCTGGATTATACTTTGTATTACACTAGTTATTAAAGGATAGGAATAACATAACTAAAATTATGAGGCTGATATATATAAGCTTAATAACTTTATTAAATCAAGAGAGGAAAACGTAGGAGAGAGGTAGAGAAATACTTAGCTTTCTAATCTGAAGACAGCATTTTGGCCTCTAGCTAAAACTCCACTAAGGGTTCATTCTGCTCTCCACGCTCATTCCCAAAAGACCCTACTTCCTGCAGGGTCTCCCCTTATAAGCTATTTTCTTCACCCACTAGCTCTCACACATCATATCGGGAACCAACCAGTTTCTAAATTTGCCTGGCCACTCCGGTGCAGTGCCTGTGGAATCACTTTCCCATCTTGTTGGTTCTTTAATTTCCTTTCTCTGAATTTACTTATCTATACCTGAATTTACTCAAGTGATCTTTGACTCCCTGGTCACTGAGAGATGGCGTTAAAAAAAGCGACATAATGGGAGAGAAATTTGCTTCTGATGTTCATGTACTTTTCTATATCCATATGACTCATTTATACCCTTTCACATAGTAAATTTTATAAAGTCATAAGTTGGAGTAATGCCTACATGTATATGTGTGTTTACATATACATACATTCACATATATATATGTATTTCTTAGGATTCTTATTCTGTAATGACTAAGTTTATTTAACACATCTAACATTTCCTATTCAAATCCTTAACTCCTTTGTTGATCTTTTTGTTAGATTTGTCTAGGTCTTAAAGTAGCACATTAAAATCCACAGCAGTTATCATTTTACTATTTTATTTATCCCAGAAGTTCCAATTAGCTTTCCTTCAAATATAGATCTCATGCCATTACACACATTTAATATTTATATTATCTATAGTGCCTGTAAGTATGATGTAGTTTTCTTGTTTATCTCTTCTAATCATTTCAATTATGATTGGATTTTGGCTGCAAATTTTATAGAAATGTTGAATTTAATGTTTCTTTCAGGAACTGACCAGTAGTTTTGTTCTATTTTTATTTTTAATGATTTCTTGAAATAATATCCAGAATTTTTTGTCATGGTTTTCAGCAGTTTAATATTTTTTATATTATCTCTTTGTCTTGTTTTATAGGTCAGTTCTTTTTTGAAAAAAAAAAAACAACTCATTTTCTTTTGATTTTTCTCAAATATTTCTTCTTGTCTCATTGAATACTTGAGTTCTTTTTGTTTCATTATATATTTCAGTGTACAAACTACATAGGGAAGATCTATTCAATTTTGTTTATTCTATTTCCAAGTGCAGATTTTATTTTCTTTTAACTTATCCCACTTCTTCCTTAATTGTTTCAATCTACTTTTGGAGTTCTTTTGGCTAATCCATTCTTTTTCTTTTCAGTTTCTCATGATTACTATTATTTCCTTCTCTGAGCTTTTGTCTTGGGAATCTTTTAATCCATAATACCTCTCCATTGTATTAATACTTTTCTTCTATTAATTCAGGTCTTTAGCCTCATTGTGTGCATTGCAACTTTGTGTTCACGTTAGGACTTGTCCCTTGCCTTGTTTGTAGTTAGGGTAACTATTCTATGATATTGTTTCTTGCTATATTCTGTTGTAGACTATCACTGTGCAAGTAATTGGGTGCTGTTGCTGCTTCATTCCAGATTCCACTACTCAGTTCCAGTTCTGGTTGGAGTAAGTGGGTCCTAGTCTCTGTTTCACCAATTGTAGTTTTTAGCAGGAGTATTGCCTAGAGTCCAAAACTGTCTACTTTTCATTACCAGCTTGTGATTCAGGAGCTAAATACCACTTGCTGATATAATCTGCCACTTTGGCCCATTGTCTGAGGTGGCCCCCAGCTCCTAATTGCACTGGTTTTGGCCTTCCTTGTGTAATCACCAATGAGAAGTTTTCAGCTTTAGGTTTAATCACCTAATGTATCCTAGACCCAAGATCAAATGCTTTGAGTCCATTTCCCCCATTCCCATTCATGCTGTCTTGGCTCCATTTCCTTGTGCCGTCACCTCCCAAGAGGTCCTCAGCTTCAGACATCATCCTCTAGCACCACCTTAATCTAAGAGCAATAGCTCATTGTCATTTCTCTTTGGTTTTATTGAATTTTTCCTTCATATGACACTTTCATATTTGATGTTTCTCAAGGAAGTTTGGCTTGGTTGGGGCCTTTCACTTCACCATCTTTCCTGAAAGTTCTTCTCACTTAATGTCTTCTGACCCAAGATCTTTCTTTCTCTTCCTTGTATGCTAGGGAAAAATTTGTAAATCTTAAAGCACTATATATGTATTTTTATTGGGGAGGGGGCGTTCCTCTTGGCTTAACCCAAGCATTTCAATACAGCCCAAACTATTTTGTTTTGGGTTTTGTTTAAGGATCCCAAGAAAGTTCTGCTCCTTATATCCATTCCTCTTAGGAAAAATTTACCCAAAACCTGAAGTCTACATTCTTTCCTTCCCTTTCCAATATGAGAGTATATTTTTATCCTAAGACTACACACTTCCCTCCTATATGTGAGCCTTTTCTTCTCTGATCATGTCATGTGAGGGATTGTGAGGTTTTATCAGAGCTAAGGTCCCTGGGTAAATTTATCTCTTTGAGCTAATTTCCTTACTTAGGATGAATATTGATTAGGGTAATTACCTGTGAGCTAACATTTCCCCCAAATAATCCTTATATTTTAATCCTGCATAAAATAGTCTTGTTTTAAGGAAAAACCTAAGTGAGCAGGCTTTAGAGAGGGCAGAAAGGAGAGAAATTAGAAAAAGATTCTTCAAAATGCACTAATTCGAATCTAAAATATCAGCTCTAGGGGGCAGCTATAAATTGACATAACCATCAAGAATGTATATGAGCAGTTTGTGGCTGTAACCTCTAACATGTTATCTTAAAGAAAAAAACTTTGTTTCTTACTATTGTTACACTAGGTGTGAGAGAGCCTTGAATCTCTTAAGATTGAAGATGGAGATTTTTCCTGCCTTAAGTTTTATTAGTGGTGTGAGCTCAGGCAATTTACACTTAACATCTCTGAGCATTAATTTCCTCATTTGTATAATGTGGATAAAAATATTTGTGTAATCTTACTGGAAGAGCTACCATGAGAAATTGTTTTGTAAACATTAAACCACTCTATTAATAGTAGCTAATAATATTAGTAAGCACGTTAAAGTTTACAAAGTACTTTGCAAGTTTTTTTCTCATTTTGTACTCACAACAGCCCAGGAGCAAATATATTATTATTATTCTCATTTTATAGATGAGTAATCTGAGACAGATATTAAGTGGATTACCCAGATTCACACAGTGTCTGATGTTAGACTTGCTGTCAGGTCTTCCTAATTCCAGGTCTAATATCCATTGTGCCAGATCACTGTTTTTTGTGCCAGTTTTGAATCTCTTTTATCATTGTGGCCTTCCTCCTCTTGATATATTCTAATTAGTCCATTTCCTTCCTAAAATAGGATTCCCAGAATCTAATGCAATACTCTGAATATAGTCTCAGCAGATCAGAAAATAGGCACCATATTTTGATTAGCACAACCTAAGACTGTTAGATGTTTGCTTTGGTTGCCACATATTGACTCTGCTGTGCTTGCATTCCACAAAAACCCTCAAGACTTTTACAAATAAACAGCTATCTATTCATTCCTCACCTATTTTGCACTCATTGAAATTGATTTATTAAACCCAAAAAGATCTGTGAGTCTTTACATTTATCTCCAATAATTTTCATCTTACTAGATTTGGCCCACCTTTTGAGATCCTTATAGAAGTGCTATGTAATTTGCAAGGAGTGAACCATTCAATATATTCTAAAGGTCATTTCCCAAAGTGCTGGTGTAGCCTGAGCAGAGCTTTCTCACTCAGAAAGTGATGGAGGGAAAAAAAAAGAACTGGTTTTCACATCAAACTTGATTTGAAATCCTGATACTCCTACTTGCTACCTTTGTGACTTTGGGCAAGTCATTCCTTCAATGGGTTCCAGTTTTTCTCCTCTATCAAATCTCATTGTCCTAACAGTATTTAAGGTCCTGTGATCCTAAGTAAAATAGCATCATTCAGGTGCTTTGGGACTCTATCCCTTATTTTTCAAGCCTATTAGTGTTGCATTTGTGGGCAGTAGAAATCACAGATTTTACAAGTTGAGAAGGGCCTCAAAAGGCCATCTGGTGGTCCTCTGTTACAGAGAGGGTAAAGTATTATCATCCTCCTTTTATAGTTAAGGCCACTGAGACCTAGAGAAATTTCAGTATGCAGAAGGTCACACAGCTAATAAATAGAAGAAAGAGTAAAGAAGGAAAGAAAAGAAGAACCCATACCTCCTGCCTTCTACTGCAAAATTCTTGCCCCTATTGAGCAATGAGCATAAGTACTTATCGTGTGCCAATCCATTTAATAGATTCTGATTATACAAAGACAAAGAAGGAAATAAACCCTAATCTCAAGGACTTTACATTCCATTAGCAAAACATGCTTCTCTTCTACTCATCCTGGCCCTTTGCACTCTTCTAAATTCTCCATCTACTTCACTGCCACTGAAAGCCATTTTGGATTCAGCTTTTGTCTCACTGATAATATTGTTACTGAAATGTTCTTAGACAATATGTTGATCATATATTTTTAAATGTGTAATTACTATTCAACAGTCTTGCATTGTCTCTCTCAGCTTTGCATGTCATCACTTCTCCTTTCCACTTACTCTGGTAGTCCTCCAGTTCTCCTGGAGTTTTTTTGGTTTGTTTGTTTTGGTTTTTGGTTTAGCTATGACAACCCATTTGCTATTATTTTGCTTGTTGTTTCCAAGCCCAATTGCCTTTTGGAGAGTTTCCTTTAGCCACACACGCCACTTTGAACTACAAAGTATTACTCATCTTCTAAGGTCAGAGCTTAACTCTTTTGTTCTGGCCCAAGAAACTAGAAAACATCCATTTCCAAGTGTTGCATCATCTGCTAAATTACTTGAGAGTTGTTCACTCTTTTTCTTTTTTTTTTAAGAGCAAGTTTCACCACTAATGTCTGGCCTCAGTTATACATTTGACCTTGTCCTTATAATACAACAGAAAAAGGAATCAAATGACATGATTTCTTCATTTTCGGTTGCCCAATTCAGGACATTGTTGTCAATTGTATTGTCTTGAATGTAATCAAAGAGGATTTAACCCTGCAAGAGTTAAAGAGGGAAATACAGAGAGAAACACAGTTTTGTTTTCACCCCAGTGTAATTTTGGAAACCATGATGAGTTGTTGGCAACAAAACCAATTCTATGAACTGGGTGGAATAATGGAAACAACTCTTGAAGAAGTCAGCTTGCCTCTAAAACAAGTTTATGTTTTTGAAGCACTAATCTACTTTTTTGTAAATGTATAAATAAATTTGTTCTTAAAATTTGAATTAAATTTAAACCTTTTACTTCTAGCATTTGCCATGATAAAACTTGATTTAGACCCCCCTGATTTATTCTGGACCAATTATTGTTTCCAAACCATAAGTTCTTTCTGGGTAAGCATGATGCTGTTTCTTTTTTCCCCGTAAGTTCGCACCATGTTTTACATAGAAAGAAGACTAAAAGTGTCTTAACTTCCAACTTTTCAAGAGAGAATGGTCAAAAGGTTGTGGGTCTTAATAAAAGGTCCATTTCCATGGGCCTTGAACATGTGGCAATGAATGAAGTCATGGATTTAAGGAACCCACTTCCTGTAAGAGCCTAATGATTCAAAGTAGTCTCATTCTACTTGAGAAATAGAGAATAAGTCCTATGTTTAGTATGTGATAGACATTAGTAATGTCTATTCAAAGATGACTGGGGAAAGATGCCATTGAGGCAATGGAGAGGGTAGGAAATGTACAGAAACATCCATTTCCCAATATTCTGTTCCCTCTTCTTTTGCAACTGAAGAGACTTGCAGTCCATCAGTCCATGCTCTTCTTTTGGAGTATCTAGGAAAAGAGAGCCTGAGAATTCTCAGTAGGGCCAACAGTCCACCAAAACTTCATGCTTAAAGTCCATACCCCAGCCGTAGAATTTTAAAAGCAGTACTGAAACAAATGTTGGAGACCTGTGGTGGCTGGAACAGAGACCTGGAATAGAAATGGAGCCCTCAAGATGCAAGACAGAGTATCAATCAGGAGCAAAAGGTCCTGAACAGAATTGGTAGCTGAGATCACCCCAGCCACCCAAGGCTTCACCCAGGTGTTTGCCCAGCTGATCTTAATCCCTTTTCTTATTCTTTTCCCCCTGCTTAGCAGCAGGAAGGGCTGGAGAGACAATTGAGCAAAGCAGTTCTCATTTTTGCCACGTGGCACTTCTATTCACATTCTGTTTTGTTTTGTTTTTTGGCAAATCTTCTCCTCCCGTGAAAGCTTCCAATTTTCTAATCAACTGCTCCTCCTCCTTCAAAGCCTTCCAGTTCTCCTCTTCCTTCCAATCTTTTTCCTCCTTCCAAATCTCCTCCTTTTTTTCTTCCTTCTCCTTCCAATTCTCCTCTTTCTCCTTTTTCTCCTCCAATTCCTCAAGCAGGACTTTGGTGATAAATGTATGAGTACTATCACCAACAGTTACCCTATTAAGCATTTTTGAGTCATCAACTGTACCTGATAATAGGGGCTCTTGTTTCTCCCATATTTCTGTATCTTTTACAACTCTTTTCAATCTCATAATATCCTAAGAAATGATGAGCAGATTAATTTTTTGAAACATGGGAAGATCTACATGAAATTATAAATAATGAAACAAGCAAAAACTAAGACAACAGAAATATTGTTGGAAGAATGATGTGTATGTCCATTCACCTCCCGAGAAAGAACTGATAAATAGAAATAAGCAAGATATAATTTTTTTATATACATAAATCTTGTCAAAGATACCTTCTCTAATGGGGAGAGGGAGGGAGGAAATTACCTGGGAATTTTAATATAACAAACAAATAAGTTAATTAAATTTTTTAAAACAAAACAAAACAATATAATGTCCTAATGGGGTCTTCTCCTAGGATTAAAAAGATTGCTTTACAGCTCTACAGCTGTTTCACTTCTCATTGCTCTCTTTAGGGAGACATTATATTACAAATGCAACACCTGTTACAAGTGAAAACCTAGGACTTATTTTCACATGGAGGGAGCTGTCATTAGAACAAAGTCAATCAATCAAAGATAAGTGCTTATTAAGGACCCACTACTAAGACGTCCAGCACCTTGGAGATACAAATACAAATACAAAAATACAATACAAATCCCTACCCACCAGGAGCCTACATCTGAACACCTTCCATGTAAAGCAAGCAAAGTAGAGACTATCTTTTTCTCAGAGGAACTTTCCTAGTAGCCCAAACCAAATTTTTGGTTTTTCCCCACCACCTCTCAATCACTGAAATGAAAGGGCATGTCTCGGACATATAGTCATCTCCCCCATGAAGCCTTCCCTTTCCCTCCCTGCATCAGCCAGGAGTGATATTCCCTTCTTTCAACTCTCACATCTATATTCCTACATATATTTAGGGTAGTAGTTGGGGGGGGGGGGAGTGGAATCTGGAGTAAGGATGATAAGGATTTAAATTCTGCCTCTCATTTAAATTCTGCCTCTCTGAGGTTATCTTCCTCATCTGTAAAAAGGGGATAAGATCCTACAAGGAGAGCTGATGTTAAACCTTAGAGATCATTTAGCCCTGTGTTGGTAAACCTATGGCATGGGTGCCAGAGGGGGCTGCTCCCTTCCCCCTCTCCACTGTGCCTGAGGACATTTTTCACATCACCTGCCTCTCTGCCCAGCAGCTCAATGGAAGTGCTTCTTCCCTCCCCTATCTGGGGTAAAGGGATGGCTCACGTGTGGGGTGAAGGTACAATTTGAGTATTGTCTCTAAAAGGTTCACCATCACTGTTCTAACCTAACACTCCATCCCATTTCACAAACTGAAGCCACAGAAAGTAAAGTGACTTGGTAAAACCAGAAGAACATTATACACAGCCACAGAATCAGTGCTGAAGGAATAAACTGTGAATGTTACCATCAGAAAATGAACAGAAAGGTGAAACATGAAAGACTTAATTTATATGTATGTGTTGGTCTCCCTGACAATATATTCTGTGATACCAGGACACATGTAGATGGGATTTATTATGTAGAGATGAAGAGAAGTAAGCTAAATAACATATAGGTGATTTGTGTACTATCTTCTTTATATATATGTATATGCATACACACACACATATATATATACATATATATATATATATATAAATGGAAATGCTGGTTTTGTTTGCTTTTGTAAAATCTGGAATAAAAAAAAGGAGGAAAAAAGTAAAGTGATTTGCCTACGTTCACTCAGGTAAGTTGGCAGAGCTGGGATACAAACCCAAAATATTTACAGCCGAAAGCACATTAGATTTGGAGTCAGAGGACCCGATTTCAAATCACGCCTGTCACTAGCTGGACCTTGGTCAAGTCAGCTCTAAACTAAACTGGTTGGACTAGAAACCTCTAAGATCTCTTCTAGTTCTATTTCTCTGGTTCTCTCTCATAGGGTTAAGAAATTCAGATAAGAAAATAGAAGACAGTTTTGTAAAACTGTTAAAAGTGCTGTATTACTATGGGGCAATCATTGGAGGCTACTTTGAATCATATTTCCTTGGGGAGTTAGCTTTATTCTCCCTTGTTAACTCATTGAGTTCAGGAAAAAGTACCTGCCCACTAAAACCTATTATTGTTTCTTGTACAGGTGTGACATATTTTCTGTTTTAAATCAGTATTGAAGAATTCTAGTAAACCAATCTCCTGAGGAACAATGGAAGCATATGAAAGTGACTTATCAGGGAAGCAAGTGGGGATGGCCAGCTGATTCAGTGAAAGGCATCCATTGTTCATTGTCTCCCCACTCCACCTAATTTATCTCCACTCTGACAATGAACTGGAATTAGGGGTACGCTGGAGCCAATTTGTACCTGTTCTCCAGAGCTCTATTGTTAAATGTTTATTCTGAGCATTAACACCTTAGAAATCAGCAAATGCTACCAATAAGGGCCTAAATTATTGTTTTGTCGGTTGTCTAAATGGAAGAAGGTGATAGAGAAAGTGTTAAAGATACAAATTAAATTTAAAAGCATGACCTGCTGCCCATTTCCCCCTGGAAAGCAGATTGTTAAAATATTTACCAGCATATGCTTGACTAGAAGCCAAGAAGGAGGGGATAAGTAGGAAATCCACCTGTGTGAACTGATTGGAATAGAATAATACTAATGAAGATAATAAAAATTGCTAGCATTTATATAGCAATTTTAGTACTTGGCATTTATTATCTTATTCAATCCTCACAACAACCATGAAAGTTAGCCCAAAAGGGTTCATGCTAGAAAGAAGTAAGGAAAAGTATCCTGGAGCCATAGACATGTAGTCCTGAACTAGTAGCCTCCAGAGAGGAAGTAGAAGAGCTCAAACTTCTCCACACCCCCATCTAAGTGCACAGCCCAGTACTTCTAGTGAATTTGCCTCAGTTAAACCAATCATGACGGAAAGAATAAGTCAAGGATGCATGACCCCTTAGAGCCACCACGCTCATTAGACGTGAAGAATTCATAACAGCTTCCTTGCTTGTGTAAAGCCCACAAAAGGAATCTTTGGAAGCCATGCTTTATTCTCTAGGCTTTGCCACCATGCTTCACCAGCTCTTCCTTCTGCTTTTATTTCCCCCTTTGCCTATTGGTGAGTTCTTCTCAGGAGCTCCCTTTTAAATAAGGGCCATCTTTCATTCTTTGTACTTTGCCCCAAGGATATATTTTTCCCTTCCTCCTCAGAATATAAACTATATCAAGGCAGTGACTATCTTTCTTTTGGCTTATATGTGTATTTTCAGTGTTTAATACAGTTCCTGGCACACAATAAGTACTTAATAAATACTTATTAACTTAGAGGTTGAATATGATATTTTTTTTTCTTCTCCAGAGAACCAGAGGCAAGGCTAGGGTTTCTGTCTCTTCATGACTTCTTATGAAGAAGGTAGAAAAGGTATATGCATTTACAAACCCTTTAGATTAGAACTCCAAAATCCCAGTCTTGGTTGGGAAAACAGATTCTAGAAGGACTAAAATATTTGATATCCAGACAGATTATTGTCTTGAAACCTAGATATCAATATCCAGAAATGCGGTTAATTTTAGCAGGTTAATTTTGTAGCTTGAAGCTTTATTGAAACTTGTCTAATGGTTTCTTTGCTCATTCCCTAAGATTTTCTAAGTAAACCATCATGTCATCAACCAATAGAAATAATTTTGTTCCCTCTTTGTCTATCTGTATGCCTTTAATTTCTCTTATCTTATTGCTCTTGCTAGCATTTCTCAAACCATGTCAAATAGCAGTGGGAAAAGGAGGTATCCTTGTTTTCTCCTTATTGGGAAAACTTCTAGTGTTTTCCTATTACATATAATGCTAGCATTTGGGTTTCAAATAGATATTTTTCTTAATTATATTAAGAAAATATCCTTTCTGTGCCTGTACTTTGTAGGGTTTTATAATATAGAATGTTACATTTTGTCAGTCTTTTTTCTGAACTGATTGAGAGAATCATGTAGTTTAGGACGATTTAAAAAATATAATTGTATTAATTATATTCCTAATGCTGAATAATCCTTGAGTTCCTAGTATTAAACCAATTTGATCATAAGAAATGTTTTTTAGAAAAAATGCTATAGTGTTTTTGCCAAGATTTTACTTAAGATTTTTTTTAGTCAATAAACATTTATTAATTTCATTATGCCTATTTTGGTTTTATTTATTTAATATAAAATATTTTTCCATTGTTACATGATTCATGTCTTTTTCCTCCCTAAGATTTTTTGAATGATATTATTCAATGAAAATGATTTATAGTTCTGATTCTTTGCTTTATCCTTCTCTGGTTGAGATGTTAGAACTATATTTGTTTCACATAGGAGTAGAGTAGGCTTTCTCCATTTTTTGTGAATAATTTGTATAGTACGGATATTAATCATTCTTGATAAAAATTTTCCTACAACTCCATTTAGTCCAGGATTTGGCCCCTTCCAATTCTAAATTTATGATGCCATGATCCAATTCAATACTCATGCTTCCATTTTAGAGATGAAGATTAAGCAATATAGTCAAAATCACATGTTAACACGGGTTCTGGACCTCAGTTCCACATCTCTAAAATGAAGACATCTATGCCCAAAGGGCTCTAAAAGACTATCTGCCCTTTGATCCAGCCATACCACTGCTTGGTTTATACCCCAAAGAGATCATAAAGAAAAAGACATGTAGAAAAATATTTATAGCTGTACTCTTTGTAGTGGCAAAAAACTGGAAAACGAGGGGATGCCCTTCAATTGGGGAATGGCTGAACAAATTGTGGTATCTGCTGGTAATGGAATACTATTGTGCTAAAAGGAATAATGAACTGGAGGAATTCCATGTGAACTGGAAAGACCTCCAGGAGTTGATGCAGAATGAAAGGAGCAGAGCCAGAAGAACATTGTACACAGAGACTGATACACTGTGGTACAATCGAACATAAGGACTTCTCTATTAGCAGCACTGCAATATCCAGAGCAAGGCTGAGGGACTTATGAGAAGGAAAACTAGCCACAATCAAAGGAAGAACTGTGGGAGGAGAAATACAGAAGAAAAACAACTGCTTGAACACATGGGCTGATGGGGATATTATTGGGATGTAGATGCTAAACAATAACTCTAGTCCAACTATCAATAATATGAAATAGGTCTCGATCAATGATATATGTAAAACCCAGTGGAATTGTGTGTTGGCTATGGGGGTGGGGGTTTGAGGAAAGGGAAAGAACATGAATCATGTAACCATGGGAAAATATTCTTAATAAAATAAATTAATTTTTAAAAATAAATAAAATGAAGACATTAGACTAGATAATGCCTAAGGTCTCTTCTAGTTCTGAATCTATGATCTATAAATATAGCTTTTCAGACTTCCTGCCCAATACTCAATTCACTACTTTGAAACTTCTGTAAATATATAAGCCTTCCTCTTTATTATTTATTTCCACCCCTTATAGTATTTAGTAACAAAAACCTTTTATTGAAAAAGCATAAGATTTGTGAGCTGATTGCAAAAATCAGGGCAAGAGAGAATCAAAGTCATGCATATTTTACTGCAGCTAAATTTGGCTCAGAGAAATCCAGGCCAGGAGAGGTAGTATCATTGAGAAATTTGTAGGGGAAATCACTAGGCTATGCTTCAGAAATATAGATTTAGAACCAAAAGGGTTACAGATCATTTAGTATAGCCCCTTCATTTTGAGGGTGAGTAAACTGAAGCCACAAAAGTTAAGTTTGCTCAGGGTCACTAAGTAGTAAGCAACTGAGGCAAGATTTGAATCAGTCCAATGTTTTTTCCACTCTGCTACTCTGCTTCATGACTTACTGATATAAAAATGAAAGAATGATAATGAAGTGGTGTAAAGAGTAGTGCTTTCAGTCCTAGGTTCAAATACCCTCTAACATTTACCACTTTTGTGAACTCAAATAGCATCACTTAACTTCTCATTCTTCTTCTATAAAATGAAGAGGTTGACCTAGATGACCTCTGAGGTTCTATCCACCTCTAAATCTATAATCCTATGATTCTATTAGACTTTGAGGACCATAGGAACATCTTATTAGAGGTGTCCTTTCTCCTCAGAGTTGACAAAGTGATATATATATATATATATATATATATATATATATATATACATATGTGCATATGTATATATAGATAGTAGGTACTCAACAATCTGTTCTGAAATGAAATCAGAGAATGGCAGAGCAGGAAATGGCCTTAGAGATCATCTAATGCACGCCTCTAATCAAAGGAAGAAATGGAATCCCCAAAAGTTTGAATGACTTCCCTTAGATGGCAGGATTTGCTATGACCAAACCAGAATTAGAACTAGAACTTGAACACTGATCTAATGAGCTTTTTACTATGCCATCCTGTCTTCTCTGTCTTGGCTAGAGTTCCTCCCTGCCAGTATGGAAAAGGATGATCTTAGATAAATTAACACTATCTCTCCCCGCTCTTTTATCCAGACCTGTGATTTATTTGGTTTCTGGAACTCCCAATGAGGACATGCCCCCTATAAATGCAGATAAGCACCTCTTCTGTGACTTATAGCCTTAGATAGTTGGCCTGGGGCACTAAGAGATTAATGACCTGCCCAAGATCATAGCCAGTCTTTCAGGTGAGGAATTTTAACCCAAGTTTTCCTGACTCTATAGCCAGCTAGCTATCCACTATACTATGTTGTTTATGTCATAAACTTTTAATTTTAATCCACAACTTCTTTTTATTCTCCTTCTTCTATCCCCATTCTCTCCTGGGTCAGAAATCCAATGTATCATGGACTTGCACCAGCCTTAGAAACCTTTCCATTATCATGGAAACTTGGTAGAACCAGCATCTGCCTCCAGCTAGAGAAAACTCTACCAAGAGTTTTCCAGGTCTTAGTAGTGTTGCTTTTGAGCAGAGGGCTAAGAAAGAACAGGATGCCCATCTCCAAGTATGGGGCAGAGGTCATAGAGACTGAATGGAGAAGTGGAGAGGAGAGAGCAAGGACTTTGTGAAATCACGAGCAGGGAACAAATGAGAAGGAGTACCAGTGATGGCTAACATTTTAGAGACCAAGTGCCCAAAGTGCACCCTCAAGCAACAGGTGAGCCTCCCCCTTATTCCAGACAGGGGAGGGAAGAAGCGTTCCCATTGGGCTGCTGGGCAGACAGGTGGGTCATATGAGAAATGTCCTCAGGCAGGCATGGAGAGGGGAGAGGGGAGAGCTCCCTCTGGCACAGGTGCCATAGGTTCACCAGCATGGGAGTAAACAATCACTCTGTGCTTATTATCCCTCAAGAGTCCCCCCTCTGGAGTATAACGACCACTAGCATTGCCATCCTTTGGCTTCTTCATGGAAGTCTATTCAAGGTCAAAAGTGAGCCTATAGGAAGCAAAGGAACCCTTGGGTAGCATCTGCCAGGCCTACCAAGTTTCCATAGTAACAACCACGGGCTGCAAAAATCCAGTTATACTAGTCTTTAATCAAGTTATTGGGTGGATCAATTCGAATTGCAGTAGCTTTCTTTTGGTCAAAAATTATGAAAGTGAAAGAAAAATGAGGGGCCTTAGGGCAAATAATCAGTCCCTAAATGGCCTTCAGGAATTAGTCACTTTTTAAACAATTTATAGGCTTTCTTTAAACACAGGATAAAAACCATATAGTTCTTCAAAGCAACAACTTACAGAAAATAAAAATGTTGTACATTTTAACATGAGTGTTTGGGTTTTGCTTTTTTTGTAAATAGACCAGAATACATTGTTTTCTTTGGGTGGGGGGGCAGAGGGGGTTGGGGTAGAGCTTCACGGGGGGTGGGGTTACATGGAAAGGAAGTTTCCAAATTTCCAATTGTACATCTGGGCTTTTAACCTCTCCCAGAGATCAGATAAAGATTGCCAAACCAAAAAGCATTTTTGGCTCTTGGAAGCATTTCATTCCTTAAATAGGAGCCTCCTTATGCAGTTCAGTCAGAACCAAGGACTTCAGAGCCTTTATCTATTGATTAACTCTGGGGTCTAGTCTGTTGGAAATTAGTCTTGCTTTCTCTCTCAAATCAATGCTTTATTCTGCTCTAAGCCCTGGGGAAGACAAAAAAAGAGAAATGAGCCTCTGACAAGTTTTCCCTAAAATAACTAGTTGCCTTACACTTTACTCAGGACATTTTTGAACCAGGCTGAAGGCAGTGTGGGGATGGCACTGCAATTCTCCTCCTAAGGTAGGAGTCAAAAGGCCAATCACTCAGCTGGGGCACAGCATCATGGGCAGTTTCCAGAGATGCTTTGGGAACTGTCCCTTGAGAATTGGGGTTGGACTCCTAATTGCTCCCCTGCCTCTCAGGCATTTTTGCCTGAGTGTGTCTGGCAGCAGCCTGATTTTCTCAGGATAAATCCCTAAGAACCTGAGCCATATATAGGAGAGAAGAAGATTAGATTAGAGCTAAAATTTCTCCTGGGGCTTTTTATTATCACTGCCTATGGAACTCCTCAGAAAGGCTGTGGCTCTGCTCACAACTTGGCACTTCTGTTTAGCTAGGGAGGGCTTCTTGGAAAGGCCAGAGTTAAACTTGTGCCAGCAGTGCTGGGAACTGACAGATTTAAAGCCTTGCTAGCAGCTGAATAATATGACCTCAGTGAGACCCACAGCCAAGAACTGGAGGCATTGTAAGCATTGACACGCTGCCTTATACCTCATTGGGAAGCTCTGTTTCTGGTGCGATAGATTTTGCCAGGCTAATATCATGTTAAGTCTTATCAAACACCACAGAGGAATACAGTAGGAGAGGAAGGGTAGCTTGCTATGTCTAGCAACTAGCTCAGCATCCAAGCAGAAGACCAGCTAATCAGTGATATCCCGGTGCAAAGCAGATGAACTGCCTGGCCTGAAGTTTGTTTGTTCATTTTTAAAAGGAGGAAAGAGTGGTGGCAGTTATAATGACAACTTGGGACAAGTCAGGACACTTAGACTTTGGCAGCTCCACTTCGGATCTCAGCTAATCTCACTAGCCTTCCCCTTCCCCCATTTAAGATGACTGATGATATCACTTTCATTAGCCCTCATCTGTCAACCCAAATAAATCAGCTTCGTTTTATATCCCACTTACTAGACCATAAAAATGATGAAAGTTAAATAGTTATGTGGGAGAGAGACTTTTTTTTAAGCTGCTGTGCCATCTCTTTAATGGTAGTCTTTCCACATAAAAGCCAGCATTTATTTTCTTTGCAGTGACCTCTAGAGAACTTTCTTGTGACATGTGTCATCTTCTTTGGTCTCCTAATCTGGAACTCATCTATGTGTGTCTATGACTGGCAACCTGGAGGGGGAAGTTCCCTTGGTCACTATTAGGTTTCTCTTCCACTCAGCCACATGTCAAGAACCCCTCAAGTAGCCCAAGAATGAAGAAAAATAATTATTATATCACTGAGAGAAAACAAAGTATGTTTAATTTCATTCTATGTGTAATCATGTGTACCTAAGAGAAACTACATGGGTAGCAATTTCAGACAGTCCTGTCAAGTGGGCAGTGATCTGGGTCCAGAATTGAAGGAGGAAAGAGAATGGGTTGTATAGCATATGGAGCATTACTCTGTACTTCTAATGAGCCCAAGCTGATCCTTGGCACAAAGACCCATCTTTCCTCCACAAATGCTGCCCCTTTGCTGCAACGTTGCAAATCTTGAAATGCCAAAAGAATCAAATCAAGGGCACTTGAAGGGCAATGTTAGTATCTGTCCAATTGACCAAGCTCCAGAAGTGGTGTAAGGCAGAGCTGTCAAACACACTGCCCATGGGTTGCCCACATCTCACAACATTCCCATTTATGACTGAAACAAGTCTAAAATGTAATTGGGAAAATTTAACAAAATAAATAAAATATAATAAAGCATAGATAATATAGATATGTCGTTTTCTACATCAATATTCAGCCTGCAAGGACCCTAATGAATAGTTTAGTGGCCCCCATTTCTATTTGAGTTTGACAGCACTGGTGTAAGGTGTATGTATCACTGAGGAAAGATGAGGATCAGAAAAGGAGGCAGGCCAGTGACATAGGTGGTCAGAGTTAGAGTTATGAGATGGACAGCAAACATGTTCCATTGGTGCCCAAGGAATGTACCAAGATGTCAAGGAAAGCCTCCAATCTTTTGGATGAATCTTCTGGGGAGGATCTATGAAAGGGCATGGCACAGCATGAGAAGGCATGCATGGATGAGGGGCAATCTGTACCAAAAGATGGAAGAGCCACATTGACGAAATCACACATCTGTTGAAGTTTTCAAATATACAGATAAAGACTGAAACAGGAAAGAAACATTGACAAATTCATGAATTACTCTTCTATTTATATTTATTCCCAAAAGCTAAATCTTTGTGAGTCTACATCATACTTTATACACTTCAATCAGAGGTAAAGCCCTATAAAAGTATTTACTTGGTGTGAAATGTAAGATTTGTTTAATCAAAACACAACTTAATTTATTAGTGGTCACTGAGGGCAGAACCTATTTGCTAAACAAATTGCTAGTTTAAGCTATAAACAGGATAAATCATTACATTGCTAATTCACGGCAGAAATGTATTGCTTGTCCACAACCAAAGAAGGAACCTGATAGCAGATCAAAACACAGAATCTTTCACTTCATTTCCTTCATGAGTTTTTTATTATGTATGTGATATATTGCATGAAAGTTCCAATATAACCTATGTCAGACTATTTATCCCTTCAAAGAAGGGGGGATGGAAGGAGAAATTTTAAATGACAAAATCTCAGAAAACAATTGTCAAATCGAAAAACTAAAATTTAATGTAAAAAAAAAAGAAGTGTTTTGATTTTGTCAAAAGGAAAAATGTGAGCTTTAAAATGTGAAAATCAAAATCATGCAAAGAAGGGGCTTCTGTGTGAAAGAAGAGGTAGCCAGGCTTATTGGTGAGAATTCACTTCATCTTATCTAGTTATAAAAATGTAATCACTGAGCTTGGCATCTGGTAAATGCTTCAAACATGTTTTTTCATTAATTCATTCATTCACACACACATACATAATTTCCAGATTCTCAAAGTATCACAACAAAGTGCAGTGTTAGATTTTAAAGGAGAATCGTCTAGTTCAATTTCTTTATTTTACAGAGGAGGAAGCTAGAGACCTTAAGAAAGAAAATGACTTGGTTAAAATCACAGAGCTTATTATTGAACTGGATAGTACAGTAGATAGAACTTTGGATCCAGTATCAGGAAGACTTGAGTTCAAATCCAGCCTTAGACACTAGCTTTGTGACCCTGGGCAAGTCACTTAATCTCTATCTACCTCATTTTCCTCAACTGTAAAACTGGAATTATAGCAATGCCTACCTTGCAGGTATGTGAGGATTAAATGAGATAATATTTGTAAAGTGCTTACTACAGTGCATGGCACACAGTAGATACTTAATAAATCCTTATTCTCTTCCATCTGTTCAACTGTTATCAAAATTGAGGCTGAACTGAGATAGACCAAAATGAAACCCACATCTTGTTCCAAATGAAATTCAAATCAGATATTCTATGAGTTAGAAAGGACCTTCCAAAAATGTCTTAGAAGACTTTTCCAACCCTCTTATTTTATACAAGGAACAGAGGCTCAGAGTTAGTGTCAAAGTAAGGACAGGGACCCACTCTCCTCTTCCCTCAGTGATTTTTTTAGACAGGTTTTTGAAATTTGGTCTTCTAAGACTAGCCAAGACCCCCAAGGGAACTGGCCCTTCTAGAGAATGGACCCATGGTTTTATGACTGAAAATGAACAGCAAATATAAGAAGAGATTCTTGGTCCTTCCTGGATCCACTCTGGCCCCAAAGTTATTGCTTATTCCAATTAGAGATTTTAGCCCAGAAAACATCTTAAGGAGTAACATATGAGGTAGAATATGGGCAGCAGGTGATCTGGAAAAAGTGAGACATATCCTCTTTGTTCACCTGATATTTTGTCTGGCTAGGGGCAGCAAGATGGCACAGTGGATAGGGCGCCAGGCCTGGAGTCAGGACAGATTCTTCCTAAATTCAAATTTGGCCTCAGATACTAACAACCCGTACGACCCAGACAACTCACTTAATCATATTTGCCTCCATTTCCTCATCCGTAAAATGAAATGGAGAAGGAAATGGCAAACTACTTATTATCTCTGCCAAGAAAATCCCAGACAGGGCAGGAAGAGCTGGAAATAACTGTAAATAACCGAGCAACAATAAAGATATTATACATAAAATGGTTAATCATCATTCAACTACTGTGTGTCCAGTATGGTACTGGGTGTTGTGAGGGAATTAGGAGATAGATAAGCTGCCTTCTGACTTCACTAAATTCACATTCTAATTGAGAAGACAAAATTTATTTGCTAGAAGCCATTAGAGCACAATGAAGACCAGTATACAATCAAGGGCTAAATAATTCCACAGTCTGATTTTTTTCCATAGGAATGGAAAAGAAGTTTCCCATTCAAACATTACAGTGTTATTCTACTGAGATTCACAATCAAGTAAATTCTACTTTTGTTTCCCGTTGGAATTCTTATTTTTGGACTCTTGGAATGACTTAGTCCCCTCACAGCTTCCATTCTCTCCTTTGCTTTGGCCCTTTTAACCTTCTGGTATATGGTATAATGAGTGTATGGGCTTTTTGACTTCAACTTTGCCCTTCAGCTTTTAGTATATCTAACATCTTGAGGCTTACTTGAGCCTCAAGTCAATTTTCACATCCTGAGAATATGATAGATATAAAAAGATCTGGAAAGTCTCGGGGGGGGGGGGACTGCTACCTTGTGAAGGGGAAGATGGGGCCCACAACCTGTACCCTAAGGCATCAAAGAGGTGAATGGAGTCCAGGTGCCCTAACTCAGTCAGGTGTAAAAAACAGATGAACTGTTAAAAGAGACAATCTTGGAACCTTTGCCATCCACCTAAGGGGACCTTTTTTGTTTGCCTTCAGGATAAAATACAAAATCCTCAACTTGACAGTTGAAACCTTCTACAATAGGACTCCCAACCAACCTTCCCAGCTTTATTTCTTATTATTCCCCTTCCTATATCTCCATACAAGTCAAAGCTGCCCTCATTGCTGTTCCCCATGCAAAGCATTCCATCTTTTGCCTTTGTACAAGCTGACCCTTGAGCTTAGAATATTCTTCCTCTTCACTCCTACTTCCTAAAATCTCTAACTTCCTTTAATTCTTTAATTAACTAATAAGTTTATCTCAGATGCCATGTACTTTCTACACAAGATTTTTCTTTGTTCCTCTAATTGGCAGTGCTCTCTCAAATAGTTTATATTTATTTTATGTGTACTTTGTATTTACTCATGAAAATACAAGACTTAGAACAGAACTTTCCCCTCTATATTATATCTCTTAGTAACTTCATTGGGTTTACTATTATCTCAGAAAATTCGATGCATACATATATATACATACACACATACACACAGGTGCATATATATGTTCTTATATAGGTATGTATAGATGTGGGAAACAGTATAAATCTTCAATATCATTTCCTTTCCAAAATTATTATGGTACTTTGAACAGAATATTAGCATAAGCTTCATAATGAAACCAAAAGCTTCGTTTATAAAGCTCTATAACATTGTTGGCGAATCTATGGCACACGTGCCAGAGGGGGCTGCTCCCTTCTCCTTCTCCATATGCACCTGAGGACATTCCTCATTTTACCCACCCCCCTGTCCAACAGCCCAAAGGGAGCACTTCTTCCCTCTTCTGTCTGGGGTAAGGCTGAGGGAGGGGGGCTCACATGTGGTGTGGGGGTTGCAGTTTGGGCACTTGGTCTCTAAAAGGTTTGCCATCACTACTTTATAAGATTTGCAAAGCACTTTACAAATATTATCTCATTTTACCCTCTCAATTACACAGGGAATTGGGTACTATTATTATCTTCATTTTACAAATGAAAATGTGGTAAACCGAAATTAAAATAACTTTCCCAAGGTCACATAGCTAGTAAATATTTGAAGCTGGATTTGAACTCAGATCTTGTTCCAGGCCCAGCACTCTATCTGAAGTCAGGAAGATTTAAATATATGTATGTGTGCATATATATGCACATATTATGTATACACATATCATATACACACATATAAATAGACATACATATATGTGTATATCTGTATCTATCGATATCCCCTGAGTTCCAGTCCTACATTATTAATTACCTATTGAGCATTTCAAATGGAATATCCCAGAGGCATCTCAAAGTCAGCATGTCCAAAACGGAATTCATTATTTTTTTCCAAAATTTCTATCCTCTTCCAATTGATCCTATTTCTGTTGAAAACACCACCATCCTTTCTGACCCCAGATTTATAACCTCAGCACGATCATTGGTTTCTTACTTCCTTTCACTCTAATAACTATTCAATTGCCTTCCTAACATCTCTCACATCCAATGCCTTTTCTCTACTCACAAAAATATCAACTTTTTTTCATGCCCTCATCATTTCTTATTTAGGTTATTGAATCAGCCCATTAACTGGTCTCCCTGCCTCAAATCTCTTACTACTCCAAGCCATTCTATACAATACTGTCAAAGTAATTTTTTTTCTTTTTCTCTTAAATCCTTACCTTTTTCCCTAGAATTGATACTATCAGTTTCAAGGCAGAAGAGGAATCAGAGCTAGGCAATTGGGTTTAAGTGACTTGTCCAGGGTCACATAGAAAGTATCTGAGGCCAGATTTGAACCCAGGATTTCCCTTCTCCAGACCTGGCTATCTATCTACTAAACCACCCAGCTACCCTTTCTATAAGTTTCTTTCTTTCTTTCTTTCTTTCTTTCTTTCTTTCTTTCTTTCTTTCTTTCTTTCTTTCTTTCTTTCTTTCTTTCTTCCTTTCTTTCTTTCTTTCTTCCTTTCTTTCTTTCTCCTTTTTAATCTTTACTGTCTTAGTAATCACTCTAAGATAGAAGGGCAAGGGCTAAGCAAACTGGTTCAAGTAACCTGCCCAGGGTCACACAGGTAGAAAATATCTGAGACTAGATTTGAACTCAGGTCCTCCTGAATCCAGGCATGGCACTATTTCCACCATGCCATCCAGCTGACCAAAGTAATTCCTTAAGGACACATCTGACCATATGACTACCCCTACTCAAAATAAACTATAGTGACTCCTTGTTACCTTGATGATAAACATTCCTCTGTTTAGCATTCAAAGCCCTTCACAACCTAGTCCCAACTCATCCTTCTAGCCTTGTGTTATTATTGCCTTTCCCACACTCTTCAGTCCTGCCAAATGGACCTTCTCTCTGTCCCTCACACACAATACTCCATCTCTGTTCTATAGGCCTTTACAGTGGGCATTACTCGTGTCTAGAATGTACTCCATCCTCACCTTTGTCTCATAGAATCTCTCTATTCCTTCAAAACACAGTTTAAATTCTACCTTCTACACAGTCTTTTCTGATTCTCCCCTTTCCTCCAATTTCCAGTGCCTTCTATCCATACCTTGCCTTTCACTATTTCATCTTTATTTGTATGTATCCTGTTTGTATTTACACATGTACCTTTGTCTTCTCCATCACAGTGTAAGTTTCTGAAGCAAAGATATTGCCTCATTCCTCATTGTACTAACACCTAGCACAGTGCCTGGGCACATAATAGGCACTTAGTAAATGTTTGATTGACTTTCTATATGCATGTTATATATCTCCCAATAGAGCATACATTCCTTGGATTTTAAAACTCATGGCCTGAAAAAAGGACCTATTTGTACCAAAATATTTATAGCAGCTTTTTTTGTGGTGACAAAGAATTGGAAATTGAGAGCATACCCATCAATTGAGAAACAGATTGTGGTATGTGACTATGATGGACTACTATTGTGCTAAACTGGATGTGAACAGGATGGTTTCAGGGTTTCAGAAAAACTTGGGAAGATGTGTATGAACTCACGTAAAGTGAAGGAAGCAGAACCAGGAGAACATTGTCCACAATAACAGCCATATTATAAGGATGATCGACTGTGAAAGACTTAGCTGCTCTGATCAAGGCAATGATCTAAAACAGTTCCAAAGGATTCATGATGAAAAATGCTGTCTACTTCCACAGAGAGAAGTAATGACTCTGAATGCTGATTGAAGATACTTTTTTGTACTTCTTAATTTCCATTTTATTTTATTTGTGTCTTCTTTTGTAACATGGATAATTTGGAATTATGTTTGGCATGACCTCATATGTATATTCAAAATCAAAGTGCTTGTCTTCTCAAGAAGGGGAGAGAGGCAAGAGAAAGGGAGAGAATTTGGAAATCAAAATTATTAAAAATCATTGATAAAATTATTTTACATGTAATTGGGAAATATTAAATATGAAAATTTTAGTAAGAAAAGAATTGAAATCATTTTATAGACAGAGAGCTAGACTATAAATGTTAAATACTATGCTAAATATAGAATATAATTTTTCAGAACTCTTGACCTGAGATTAAGTTGTGTTGATTGATCAGTGAGTAGTAAAAACTCAACAATCTCATTATGTCTAGCTGACTATAGACCACCATCCAGACCATAGGCTTCACATCCCATCCAGTAATTCAATATAGCTATCTTGCCATCCATCTTTGCCTTGCATTAACCACTTCCCTCCCTCTCTGCCCTTCTGTCTCTTGCTCTGGACCATAGTTATCAATTCAACACTATCATACTACCATTGCTACTGAGAAGGGCATGTTGAGGAACTGCCAACTGCCAATGGTCTTTGTGTTTCCTAAAGCAATCTTCCCTGATCACTAGTCCCATAAAAGTGTTGAAAGTGTTGTCTTCTCTTATTAGAATATAACCTCCTTGAGGGGAGGGGCTGCTTAACTTTTATTTTAGTATTCCTAGCACTTACTACAGTGTTTGGCACATAGTATATACTTTAAAAATTCTTTTTCATTCGTTCACTTAAGGCAGACATTATTTATATTTGTTATTGCTTCCTCAGTGCCTTACATGTGATGGGCATTTAATAAATATTTATTGAATAGAATTAAACTAGAATGAGACTGTAGGCTTGACTTATAGCAGAGTTGGCAATGCATTAACTAGATTCAAAGTGCATTGGCTCAGAACTCTGGGACACATTTTAGAAGAATTGGCTTTATGGTGACCTAAAACAACTCAGAAAAGTCTTGCCCTAGAAGAAAGGGAGAGCTGCTACAACCAATGGAGAGAATATATATGACCGAGGAACATGAATGGAGGATATATAAAATAAATCTGACCACAGACCATGCATTAGAGCATATAAAAAGGGAACATATGTGACTTGGGACCATATGTGAAAATGTAAGCCAAAGATCTCTGTTCCCAGAGGGATACATAGGAAAAATATATGTAGGTGACATGAGAGACCAATGTAACTTCCACCTTCCACACTATAGAGCTGCTAATTTCCTCACATGATATAATTTCTCTTTGCTCTGTTGGCCTTGCAGTCAATCCTAGTGTTAGTTTTCTGCTCTCAGCTTCTGAATTTCATCTTCTCAGGACTCCCCTATAGCAACTGCAGCTCACTTTCTGCTAGGGGATGTAGTTATTAGAAAGCCTCTTCCCTGATAAGAGCTGATTGGTGGATATTTAAACATAGTGAGAGGCTATAAGTCACTACAACCAGCTAAATAAGTGGAATTAGGGAGTTATGAGAGCCAGATAGAGTGCCCTTTGCCTAAGATTGTCTTCTCTTTTTACCTCTATACCTGGGACTAGTTTGGAGATGATTGTACCAAACAATTATAGGATTAGAAATTATACACGATTCCTATATATCGTTTATATCTATATCCCCAAGACACTTTTTCAAAAGAGATTTGTCAAAGAATCCCCACTGGAACTATGCGGTATCTGTGGTATTGCTTGCCTACTTTGCTCATGATTCTTTCCAATTTGGTATGCAAATTCATTTAAACTATAACAAAAGGCAAAGACATTACCCTTTATTTACTGTCACACACATATAGACCTTATTGTAGCCATCAAAAAACTTTGCTATTGAAATACATAACTAGAAACAAAGTAGGTACCCATTTATTATGGAATTCCTAAACAAATTATAGTACATGAATGTAATAGAATATTACTGCACTTTATGGAAAGAATATAAAGAATTAAAAGATATATGGAACAGCAAAAACTAATATAGAGTAAAGGAAGTAGATTCAGGAAAATAACATGCATTGGCTATAAAAATATAAATAGAAAGAATGATAAAGTGAAACTAAAGTACTTATTGTTCTTATGACCACTCTCCATTTTAGATAATAGTGGAGACTACAAACCTACCTTCCTGCTTCACAGAAGTAGAGGTCAATAGATGTGAAGTGTTGCAAATTCATCAAATGCTATTAATGTGTTTATTGGTTTTGTTTAATTGTTTTATTTTTCCTTGGGTTTTTTTTTTGTTGTGTGTGTTAAACAAAAGAATACTTCAATGGGAGGGAAAAAAGAGCAATAATTTTTTTTCAGCTTTTTTTTTTTAAACCCTTGTACTTCGGTGTATTGTCTCATAGGTGAAAGAGTGGTAAGGGTGGGCAATGGGGGTCAAGTGACTTGCCCAGGGTCACACAGCCGGGAAGTGGCTGAGGCCGGGTTTGAACCTAGGACCTCCTGTCTCTAGACCTGACTCTCACTCCACTGAGCTACCCAGCTGCCCCCAGAGCAATAATTTTAAAAATGAATATTATGTAAAAACAAAAATTATTGATTTAAAAGTCATTAGCTGCCATTTCTCCGATTCTAATTGTTAAAGGAATTATTTTATTTAGTGAGCTTTTATAATTTTTTTTTTCATTTTGCCAATTCTACTTTTTTAAGATGTCATTTTCTTAAGTGACTTTTTATACCTTTTTTTTGCATCTCGCTAATTCTGCTTTTCAAAGAGTTCTTCTCTTTAGTGGATTTTTATGCCTCTTTTACCATTTGGCCAATTCTGTTTTTTAAGGTATTATCTTCTATAGGAATCTTAGCCTCCTTAACAAGTTGTTGTCTCTCTTTTCATAATTTTCTTGCATCACTCTCATTTCTTTTCTCAATTTTTCCACTATCTCTTTGGGGTTATTAAAATCTTTTTTTTTTAGCTCTTCCAGAAATTTTTGTTGGCTTTGTGTACAGTTCACTTTTTTCCCCTTTTGAGGATTTCTTTGTATCTGTTTTGATGTCTTTGTTTTCTTCTGAGTTTGTGTCTTGATCTTTCCTGTCACCATAGTAACTTTTTATGATCAGGTCCTTTTTTGTTTGTTTTTTGCCCATTTTTCCTGTCTATTTCTTGACTTTTAACTTTATTTTAAAGCTGGGATCTGTTTCCAGGGGAAAGGGGGCATTGTTCCAAGCTTCAGGTTTTTCATGCTGTTGCTTTAAGAGCCAGTTCTAGGGATCTGAAAGTTTTCAGCTTCTAAGATGGTATGATCTAAGGAGAGGTATGGTCAGTGTTTTCCTGGTCCATGTCTGGTCTTTACATAGGAAAGGATTCTCTACCATCCCCGAATAAACTCCAGTGACTCCCTATCACTGCCAGGAACAAATATAAAATCCAATATTTGGCTTTCAAAGTCCTTCATAACCTGTCCCCATTCTCAGTCTTCTTATATCTTACACCCCATTCCCACCATGTAATCCACTTGTGACACTGGTGTCCTTGCTGTTACTTGAATAAGATACTCAAATTTATGACTCTAGGCATTTTTACTTGCTGTCTTCAGTGTTCTCACTCCTCATCTTTACCTTGTCTTCCTTCAAATCCCAGATAAAATCTTACCTTTTTATAGAAAATCTTTCATAATCCCTCTTAATTCTAGTACCTTTCCTCTATTTATTATTTCCCATTTATCCAGTATATAACTTTTTTGAATACCAGTGTTTGCATGTTATCTTCACCCTCTCTTTAGACTGTAAACCCTATGAAGACAGGAACTGACTTAAAATGTTCTGTGTATCCCTAGTGCTTAGCACAGTGCCTGACGCATGGCAGGTGCTTAATAAATGCTTATTGATTGTTGACTGACTAGAGCAGTGATGGGCAAACTTTTTAAAGAGAGGGCCAAAGGAAAGGAAATGCTCATCTGTCAGTCTGTCTCTAAGGCAATTCTTTCGAAGTTTCATTGTATTGTATCCTACTCATTGTATTTGTCAGATTAGGAATCGTGCAGCTGGATAGAACATTTCAGGGAGCCTCATCTGGCCCACGGGTCATAGTTTGCCCATCACTGGACTAGAGACTTCTTTCCAAGTTGTCAAGGCATTCGGACAATCTTTTGAATCCAGTCATTCAACCAGCTCTGCATTTATCCAAGTCTACTATCATCCAGTCCACTGTTCTTCATCTTTTCTATAAGAATAACATGAAATGCTTTATCAAAGGCTTTGCTAAAAGCTAGCCAAGCTATATCTATGTTATTGTTCGGTCATGTGCAACCATTATGACCCCAATTAAGAATGTAGTTTGGGATTGTTGGAGGAGTTGGAAACTAATCCAACCATTCTGGAGGGCAATTTGGAACTATGTCCAATTTTGATCTAGTAATACTTCTACTGGGTCTGTATCCCAAAGAGATAATAAAAAAGGGGAAAGGACCCACTTGTACAAAAATATTTATAGCTACTCTTTTTGTAGCGGCAAAGAATTGGAAGTTATGGGGATGTACATCAATTGGGGAATGGCTAAACAAATTATGGAACACTATTGTGTTAAAAGAAATGATAAGCAAAATTATTTCAGAAAAAGCTGGAAAATTCTGCAGGAACTGCTACAGAGTGAAATGAGCAGAACTGGAAGAACAGTGTACACATTATGAAAACTTGGCTACTTTCAACAATGCAGTGATCTGTGACAATCCTGAAAGACTTATGACAAGGAATGCTGTCAACCTCCAGAGAAAGAACTGTTGGAGTCATCTTTCACATTAGTGTATTTATGTTTTTATTTTGGGGTTTTGGTTATGTATGAGTTTTCTCTTATAAGAATGATTGACATACAAGTATATTTTGCATGACAATAGAAATAAACCTTTTTAAAAAGAGAATGTAATTCTGTGGAGAGAGAGCTAGACCTAGAAGTGGCAGCTGGGTGGCTCAGTATATTGAAAGACTGTCCTAGGGATGAGAGGCCCTGGGTTCAAATGTGGCCTCAGACACTTCCCAGCTGTGTGACCCTGGAAAAGTCACTTAACACCCATGGCCTAGCCCTTACCACTCTTCTTCCTTGGAACCAGTACTTAGTATTGATTCTAAGATGGAATATAAAGGGTTGTTTGGGGTTTTTTAACCCTTACCTTCTCTCTTAGAATCAGTACTATGTACTGGTTCCAAGGCAGAAGAGTGGTAAGGGCTAGGCGATAGGGGTTGTGACTTGCCCAGGGTCACACAGCTGGGAAGTGTCTGAGGTCAGATTTGAACCCAAGACCTCCCATCTCTAGGATTGACTCTCAATCCACTGAGCCACCCAGCTACCCCCATAAAGGTTGTTTTTTTTAAGGTACATAAATATGTGTTACTTTTAGTTTTTAATATAAGGCATCTAAAATTAACTAAGTTAACTCTAATATTGGTGAGCAAATTTATTTTAATTAACTTTTTTAAACCCTTACCTTCTGTCTTAGAATTAATGTTAAGCATTGGTTCTAAGGCAGAAGAATAGTAAGGTATAGACATTTGGGGTTAGGTGACTTGCCCAGGGTCACATGGTTAGGAAGTATCTGAGACCAGATTTGATTAATTAACTTTTAAGCAGTATCCTGGCAATGATATAGATATTTTTAAAGCTTTCCCTTCCATCTAGAATCAATACTATGTATTGTTTCCAAGGCAGAAAAGTGATAAGGGCTAGGCAAAGGGAATTAAGTGACTTGCCCAGGGTCACACAGCTAGGCAGTATCTTAGACCAGATTTGAACCGAGGACCTCCCATCTCCAGGATAGACTTCTAATTGTAAAAGGTTTGAGTGTGGTGCATCAGAAAAAGAACTTTTTAGTGCACTTCACAAGTGGAGCCCCTAAAGCCAAATTATAAACCTTTCTGACTAAGAGTGGGGGCAACTACAGCTTGTTGGCAAGGGGGAAATTAGTGTAGAGATCAAAGATGTGACTTTAATATAAGTAAATTTAGGTGAAAGTTACTTTTTAACATAATCAAACTTGAACATTTTCACCCTTTAGCTGGGTTTGAAGCTAGTCCCTCAAATCCTGAAGGCTGGCAAGATTCCAGCACTTCTACTATTTCTCAGGCTTAATGCATTTTAGAATCTTATGCCACATACCAAGGGAGTTGATAAGATCTTATAACTGTGCCCAAATAGCAAAGCTCCAAAGACTTATCAGATAAAACAAACTAAGAGATCTTTTCATACTATTATTATAATTCCGGAATTTTTATAGCTTTCAAACTACAGCTGAATTTACAACCCAACAATGTCTGAATTACAAAAGAAGTTATTTTTCTAACCCTATTAGTGTTATAAAGTTTCACCATATAAGCATGCATTCAAAACATGAAACAAACGTATCACCTGTCATGTGACCTCGATATCCTCAAATACCTTTTCAAGAAAATCATTCAAGTAAATGAAACTGTTCAGATTTAGTTCTAGGACAGGCTTTGACCAAATCAAATATATATTTGTAATCACCAGTGATAACATTTGAATCTGAATTGTCTGATGGGGCCTTTAGCTAATAATACCTTAAAATTCAGAGTCCACTGCTTTTGATTAGCTCATTTAAAATTTTGTAGAGTAATTAATCTATTTTATGGGAATCATGGTACCACTGAACTGCATAATACAAAGTTTCCTCATACGATTGTTTCAAAGTATCTTTCAGCCATTACTTAGAGTTACTTCGAACTTCACTTTATAAACTTTTTTTAAAGTTAATTTTTTAAATATTTCTAAACGTTGTAGTCGAGCAAAGTAAAAAATAAACTATCACATTAAAATGAAATTTTCACCAAATAATGTCTTGCAAAGTGAAATCTCAAATTGTATTCCAAAGTATTTTAAAGCTTACAATATAGGCATCATTCTTAACTCCTCACTTTTACTCCCCGTATCCAACCTATTAGACCTGTCAAATTCACATTCTCAACATTTAGTACCAAGTGTAAAGTGCATGATTTTCACTGAGTTAATCTTAGAAAACTGGGAGTCTGGTAAACTGTAAAACCCCCAATTGGAGAAACTGAGATAAACATTTAACTTGATACATGAATTTTGCTGACATTTATAAGGCAATATAAACAAAACCATCAGGAAAGTAGCATTAGTTTAGTTGTCTTCATTCCCTTGCTTCTTTTTTAAAATCCAAGTTGATTTATGAGGTCTCTGTGCACCCATATCAGTCTCTTCAGAAAACTCCTATTGGTCATTGGAATTATTTCCCCTTCTGTCTTCAGAATTTCATAGGATCATAGAATTTTTTATTAAGAGCTAGAAGAGACTTTTGGGGCCATCTGGATCATATGGGGCCATAGGATCATAGAGTTAGAGCTGGAAGAGAACTCCACTGCCATCTAATCCAAAACCC
The DNA here is from genome assembly GCF_016433145.1 of Gracilinanus agilis. NCBI lineage: Eukaryota > Metazoa > Chordata > Mammalia > Didelphimorphia > Didelphidae > Gracilinanus > Gracilinanus agilis. The sequence goes on along the minus strand of NC_058133.1, from coordinate 372,144,284 downwards.
TCATTTTACAGATGAGGAACTGAGCTCTAGAGATTGTGACAAATCCAAAGTCAGGCAGGTATCAGGTGGCAGAATCAGGTCCTTTGACTAAATCCAGGTCCTTTGAGTAAATCCAGCAGACTTTTGTAACCTCCTCATTTTCAAGGTGAGAAAACCAAGACCTAGAGAAGTTAAATGACTTGCCAACGATCATACATACATGACTTTGAACCCAAGCCTTCTGTGGCAAAACTCCTTGAGAAGTCCTTGTACAGTAGATGCATTTACTTCCTCTCCTTTACTCTTTACACTCTGGCTTCTGACTTTACCATTCCACCAAAACTGCTCTCTCCAAAGTTCTCAATGATCACCTCCTAATTGTTAAATCCAAAGACCTCTTCCCAATCCTCATTCTTCTAGACCTCTCTGTAGTCTTAGACACTGTTGATCACTCTCTTCTCCTTTGTATTCTCTTCTCTCTTTGTTTTTGGCACCACTCTCTCCTGATCCTCAGCCTACTTGTCTAAGCACTACTCAGACTTCTTTCTTTACTGAATTCTCATCAGATCATGCCTACTAAATGTGGGTATCCCTCAGGGCTCTGTCCTCTTCTCCCTCTATGCTACTTCACTTGGTAATCTCATTAGCATTTATGTTTTTAATGATCATTTCTATAATGATGACTCAAATCTACTTTTGTTGCCAGAACCTCTCTGCTAATTTCCACTCTCATACCTCTAAAAACCTTTCACACATGTTGAACTAGATGTCTGGTAAACATCTTAAATGAAACGTGTCCAAAATTGAACTCATTACCTTTTTTCTCCAAACCGTACCTCTTCCAAATGTCTCTGTTGCTGTTCAGGGTCCCAACCAGTTTCCTAGTCTCCCAGGTTTTCAATAAAGACATCATTCTTGACTCTTCACTATCTCTTATTCCTCATATCTAGTCTCTTAGGCCTGCCAAATTCACCTTCTCAACATCTTTTTTTTTTTCTTTTTAAACCCTTACTTTCTACCTTAGAATCACTATTCTGTATTGGTTCTAAGGCAGAAGAGAAATAAGGAGTAGGTAATAAGGGGTCAAGTGACTTGCCCAGGGTCACACAGCTAAGAAGTTTCTAAAGCCAGATTTGATCCCAGAATCTCCTGTCTCTAAGCCTGGTTTCCCATCCACTGAGCTACCTAGTTGCCACACCCTCCCCACTCCTGCTTCTCAACATTTTAAAAACATTCCTCTTCCTCTCTTCTGATGTTGCCACCATCCTAGTATGGTCCTCATCATCTCTGGCCTAAACTATTACACTAGGCTGCTGGTCGATCAGCCCACCACAAGTCTCTCTTCACTCTAGTCCATCTTCCATTTGGTTACCAAGAAGATTTTCCGAAAGCTCAGAAATGACCCTCTCTATTCAATATATTTCTGTGGCTCCCTATACCTTCCAGAATTAAACACCAAACCACTTCCCAGCTGTGTGACCCTGGGCAAGTCACTTGACCCCCATTGCCCACCCTTACCAATCTTCCACCTATGAGACAATACACCGAAGTACAAGGGTTTAAAAAAAAAATACAAAAAAAAAAAAAAAGAAGAATTAAACACCAAATTCTCTGTTTCACATTCAAAATCTTTCATAAGCCTATCCCTGCTTTACCTTTCCAGGTTTCTCCTACCCTCTTCTCCATTGCTCTCATGTTCTCTCTGATACAGTGATAATGGCCTCCTTGCTATTCCATGAATGACATTCCATTTGTCAGCTCTTAGTATTTTCTCTAGCATCCCCCATTCCCAGAATGCTCTCCCTGCTCATCTCTGCCTCCAGGTATCCCTGGCTTCCTTAAGTGTCAACTAAAATCCCACTTTCTACAGAAAATATTTTCTAATCCTTAATTCTTGTGCCTTCCCTTTATTTGTTATTTCCTGTTTATTCTGCATATAATTTGTTTGCATGTAGTTGTTTGCTTCTTGTCTCCTCTGATAGACTGAAAGCTCCTTTTTTTTTAATTGTACATAATTTTTTTAGAATATTTTCCGTGGTTACATGATTCATGTTCTCTCTCCCCTCTTCCCTTCCCCCTCTTGGAGCTGACAAACAATTCCACTGGTTTATACATGTCTTATTACTCAGAACCTATTTCCATATTATTCATATTTCTAATAGAGTAATCCTTTAAAAACCACAACCCCAAATCATATACTCATATAACCAAGTAATAAATCATGTTTTTCTTCTTTGTTTCTACTCCCACAGTTCTTTCTCTAGATGTGGATAGCATTCTTTCTCATAAGTCCCTGAGGATTTTTCTTGATCATTGCATTGCTATTAGTAGCAAAGACTAATACATTTGATCATCCCACAATGTTTTAGTTACTGTGTAGGATGTTCTCCTGGTTCTATTCATTTCAGTATGAATCAGTTCATGTAGGTCTTCCCAGTTCTTACAGAAATCAAGCAGTTCATCATTTCTTATAGCACAATAGTATTCTATCACTACCATATACCACAATTTGCTCAGCCATTCCCTGATCAAGGGATATTCCATAATTTTCCAATTTTTGCCACTATAAAAAGTACAGCTATAAATATTTTTGTCCAAATATTTTTCCTTGTTATCTCTTTGGGGTACAAACCCAGCAGTATTATGGCTGGATCAAAGGGCATGCAGTCTTTTAAAACCCTTTTGGCATAATTCCAAATTGCCTTCCAGAATGGTTGGATCAATTCACAACTCCACCTGAAATGCATTAGTATCCCAATTTTGCCATATCCCCTCCAACATTTATTATTTTCTTTTATTGTCATACTGGCCAATTTGTTAGGTGTAAAGTGGTACCTCAGAGTTGTTTTGATTTGCATTTCTCTAATTATGAGGGATTTAGAACACTTTTCATGTGCTTATATATAGTTTTGATTTCTTCATCTGAAAACTGCCTATTCCTATCCCTTGATCATTTGTGAATTGGGGAATGTCTTGATTTCTTATAAATTTGATTTAGTTTCTTATATATTTGGGAAACTAGACCTCCATCAGAGAATTTCATTATAAAAAATTGTTTCCCAGTTTGTTGTTCCCTTCTAATTTTGGTTGCAATTGTTTTTGTTTGTACAAAACCTTTTTAATTTAATATAATCAAAATTATTCATTTTATGTCTTGTAATATTCTCTCTCTCGCTTGGTCTTAAATTCATTCCTTTCCATAGAGTTGATGTGTGCTATTCTATGTTCACCTAATTTATTTATGATTTTACTCTTTATATTTAAGTCATTTAAGACTTTGAGCTCCTTGCAGACAGGGACTGACTTTTGTCTTCCTTTGTATTCCCAGAGCCAAGCACATTGCTGGCATGAAGTATTGACTTCATGATTATTTATTGACTGACAGACTCCTCTGATTCCAAATCCAGTGTATTTAGACTATTAAGCTACACTGTTTCTCCATTCTTGAGTTTTTCTTTCTAATTCAGGTAACTTCCCCTATAGAATTTTTTAAACCTTTATCTTCCATCTGTAATAAGTAAAAATTGATCTGGAGCCTTGTTACCAGATTTATAAGTATTTATTAGTAAATAGAGAGGATTGATAAAGGAGGTGGGAAGGGGGAGGTCTCAGACTTTCTAACTTAAGATAAGATCAGGTCTTGGATTCCAGCCCTGCACACTTGCCAAAGATTAAGAGATAAAGAAAATCTCAGAGAATCCCCACTCCCAGCCCAGAGACAGGGATGGAAGCCAAGAGATCAAAAGTTAAAAAATCACTCTCCTTCCTTCCCCTCTTCTCCCTACCCACAGCTTTTTAACCTCCACCTCCCCTCATGACTACATTGTGCTGGTTCTGGCACAATGATGCTCAGGAAGTTCACGCTGATGCCAGAGGATGCCAGTGACAGACCATCAGATATGATATGTGACTCTGTGACTCCTATGTCTTGTCACTAGGCTGTGCAGGATCAGAGCTGGAATGGAGATCCCTTAGATATTTTACTTCACGCACACCTTAGAATTAATACTATATATTGGTTCCAAGGCAAAAGAGCAGTAAGGGCTGGATAATGGGGGTTAAGTGACTTCCCTAAGGTCACACAGCTAGGAAGTGTCCGAGGCCAAATTTGAAGCCAGGATCTCCCATCTGTAGGCCTGGCTCTCAATTCACCGAGCCACCTCGGTGCTCCTACTCCTTATAAAATTTTCATTCTATCCTTCCTCTGAATCCTTTGAAAATTGCTCTTAAAATTTGAAAACATGTCAAGATATCTTTGGTTCTCTTCTTCTCTGCCACAGACTAAAAGAGGGAAGGCTAACTTCCCCATATGGTTTCTAATATTTCTGTCACTGAAACCAGTTCCTCCCTATTCAACAGAATCTTCCCCTTGTGGTTTCTTTACTTTTATTTTTTTTAAACACTTACTTTCCATCTTAGTATCAATACTATATATATTGGTTCCAACACAGAAGAGTGGTAAGGGCTAGGCAATGGTAGTTAAATGACTTGGCCAGGGTCACACAGCTAGAAAGTGTCTGAGGCCACATTTGAACCCAGGACCTCCCATCTCTAGGCCACTCAACCCACCTAGATGTCCCCCATCTTCACCTTTCTAAGGATGAAATCATCAGCAAGAAAAGTCAAGAAGGTTTTGAATGTTCATCTCTTGGCACAAGAGAACTCTAGCTGATAGTACAATGTCCCCATCATCACTTAGCTAGTATTTATCTATCCCTGCTCATGCTACCTCATTTGATGCTTACAATGGTCCTGTGAAGTAGGTTGCATGTTACCACTACATCATGCCTGGGTGCTAAGTTTGTGATCTGTATTCCAAACTGCTCGTCTATATTTCCTCCTTCTTTCCAGCCGGCCAGTAATGTAACCCAGATGATACGATAACTTGTCTGTCTCTTTACTGATCTTTACCCCAATACTCTCCACTCTACTTCTCCACCTTGCCTTTAGCATTTTCTTTCTTTGCACTGAACATTTTCTAATAAGAATTTACTTCCCTCATATAAAATGCTAAGCTCCTCACCTCTTTGCTTTTATCTATCTTACCTTTTTTGAACAAAGAATATTCAGCGAGAATCATATTACCAAGCGAGAATCATATTACCAAGCATGTGTTTTTTTCTCACCAAGCCTCAATGAAAGCTATGAGGTCAAATTTGCCTTCCTTCATTAGAATCTCTAGTTCATCTTGGTTACTGCCTAGATTTTGCGTATTTGTATACAGATACAGGTTTTCTATTACTTCCTTTCTTGAAATTTGTCTCCTATTAATTTCCAGGAGTCTTGAGAACTATCCTTTCCTCATTGGAGTTTCACTCTCTGTTGTAGGTAGCTGGATGCTTATACAGAAGTATTTTTCCCTCCCCCATTCTTTTTAATTTAAAAGTCTTTTTTGGTCAGCTGGGTAGCTCAGTGGATTGAGAGCCAGGCCTAGAGACTAGAGGTCCTAGGTTCAAATCTAGCCTCAGACACTTCCCAGCTGTGTGACCCTGGGCAAGTCACTTGACCCCCATTGCCTACCCTTACTGCTCTTCTGCCTTGGAGCCAATACACAGTAATGACTCCAAATGGAAGGTAAGGGTTTTAAAAAAATAAAATAAAATAAAATAAAAAAGTCTTTTTTATTAGACGTCCAGCAAATACCTTCCAATCCAACTTTGTTAGAAGTATAATGGGAATAATCAGGGAAAACCCTTTATCCCTCCTCCACCACCACCATCAAGGGGATGAAGGGGCCAGTAAGGAGTTGCTATATTATCTCAAAGTGAAAGTCCTTCAGAACAAGAGCATCTGTCAACATAAGTGGCCAGGGAAGCTCTGCTCCATTCATGATCTGTAGCGTGTGCTCTAGCCATAGCAAGCCAATGAGACATTCTCCGATTATTCTCATTACAGGAATACCCTATCCCTGGCCAGGAGACTATTATCCCTGTTCATGCAGGGACTTCTTTTTTTTAACCCTTACCTTCTGTCTTGGAGTCAATACTATGTATTGACTCCAAGGCAGAAGAGTGGTAAAGGTAGGCAATGGGGGTCAAGTGACTTGCCCAGGATCACACAGCTGGGAAGTGTCTGAGGCCAGATTTGAACCAAGGACCTCCCATTCTTAGGCCTGGCTCTCAATCCACTGAGTTACCCAGCTGCCACACAACTGCCCCCCAGATTTCATCTTCTAACTCTTCCCAAATCAGCTTTTCACCACTACATCCCTCATCTTCAATGGGCAGCAGAGATGAAACGACTACATGTGCCCCAAGGTCTTCAGTTTCTTGCTCAAGTCTTCATAATCTATGACAAGGCTTCCTAGGTTTCTTTTGGAAACAACACTCATGCAGACCACCAGAAGTAGGAGGCAGCGGCCTGTTTTGATAGGTCTTGGGATGTCTATTGTTGTATCTCAGATACTTACCTCTTACAAGATAATACCCTTCTCCTTTGTAGTTGTGAGCTTTTATTTTTTCCTACATGAACTAACTTATAAGGCTCTTCCCTTCTTCCTCTGACTCAGTAAATAACTTTCCACCTAACAGCCCTTGGATATGTGACTTCTTTCCTTAAAAGACTGTTATAGGGGTGCAAATTGGTGAACCCCTGGGTTCGGGAAGGAAACCATTCTCAAGAATGAGAGGACTCCAAACTTAGCTTAAAAGTAAAAAAGAAAGATTTATTAGTAAGATAGGATTAATGGCCAGCAAGACAGCATGAGTGGAGCAGCCATGGGAGGCCCCCCCCCCCAATCCCTCAATCCTGGGGATTATATACTTTTACAATTGTCGGACGTGATATTGTCTCATGATGAGGATGTGATTCTAGAGTGGTAAACATTCAGGTATTCGGTGGGGGTGGGGTGGGTGTTGGTATGGATGTCTGAGATATGTTATCGAGGAGGTATATTTCTTTATCTATCTCAACTTAAAGGAATTCCAAGGACAGTGGTCTTTGCCTAGGGAGTCACCAGGGCAGGAAGGGGGAAGGGAATTTCCCTGTTCACAGCCTGAGTTAAGGGGTACAGGGTCCCTGTCATCTCTGCACAATGCCCATGTCAAGACAAACCACTGTTTCCCCCTCTCCCACTTCAAAAAGAGATTCAAGTTTTCTTCTTAGCTTCAAGAATTCAGGGGTCCCTTTTCTCCCCTCTTTTTGGAGCCATTCTTCTATCTTCCGACCTTCAAAAAAAAAGTCAGAACAACCCTCTGACTTTTCTGATCCTTTTTCCTTTTGGTTTTTACATGCATGGCCTTCTTGTAGTATTTTTAAGAAATGATTCATTGTGCCTAGAAACCTGGAGAGTAGCCACTTCACCTCTCTTTAAAGGGAAGTCAGTCTACATTTTGAGTACAAGGATAAGGGCATCTAGGTTTTGCACAAATTCTGATCACCTAAGATGGGGGAAATTCCTTCTGGGAGAAGATCATCTTCATTCCCCTACTACATGGGTGGTAGAACACCTTTCCATTGGCTGGGTGGATGAAGCTTGAGATACCCTCACTCTCTTTCCAGCTGTATCTGTAAGGGGTGAATGTACTTTTACCCACAGAAAAGGTACAGTCAACTGATCTGGGTAAGGTGAAGGACAAGCTTCCCTACACCCTTTTCAGTCCATGAGGCCCAGAGAAAGAGTCTTGGGATTTTGTTCTGCTCTTCTTTGTTCCTCCTTTTCAGTTCTAAGAGCAAAGGTGGAGTCCCAGATTCAGACATAGTTACCTTGGAGGCAAGATGCTAGGTCAGATGTTGCTGTCAGACTAGGGAGAGAGAGGGGAAAGAATAAGCATTTATATAGCACCTACTATGTACCAGGTACTTTTTACAAATATGAACACATTTGTTCCTCACAACAACACCACCAGGTAGGTGCTACTATGATCTCCATTTTGAGATAACTGAGTAAATAGAAATTAAGTAATTTGCCCAGGGTCACACAGTAACTGAGATAAAATTTGAATTCAAATCTTCCTGACTCCTGATAGCAAGTTGGTGCAGTGGCTAAAGCCAGACCTAGAGGAAGGAAGATCTGAATTCAAATCCAGCCTCAGGCACTTTGGCTGTGTAATCCTGGGGAGGTCATTTAAGCCTATTTGCCTCCAATTCCTTATCTGTAAAATGACCTGGAGAAGGAAATGGCAAATGGGGTCATGAAAGGGGCAGTTGGGTGGCTCAGTGGATTGAGAGCCAGACCTAGAGACTGGAGGTTCTAGGTTCAAATCTGGCCTCAGATGCTTCCTAGCTTTGTGACCCTGGACAAGTCACTTAACCCCCATTGCCTAGCCCTTACCACTCTTCTGCCTTGGGACCAACACTTAGTATTGATTCTAAGATGGAAGGTAAGGGTTTAAAAAAGTTTTTCAATGGAGTCACAAAGAGTTAAACACAACTGAAATGACTGAACAACTTACTGACTCCAGGACCAATACTCTGTCCATTGTGCCACCAACTGCCTTCCTAGCAAGGAGTACCTGAGACTTGAGCTTTGGCTTAAGGAGGAGTTTAGACTTTGAATTTGGGACTATGCTATCTAGGAATTAAGTTAAATTGTGAACCTGATCCCCCTCCCTTCTTCAAAAACTTATGTGGTATGGGAGAGGACTATGGGTTTATCCCCCTCCCTTTTGTTGTAGGGAATATTTTTAGGTTTGTTTTTTCTATATCTTTGAAGTAAATATTCCTTTTTAAAAGAAAAATCTGACTTTTAAATGCGTAAATGGAACTGAAGTAAAGGGGACCACCTAAAATTTAGGGAACACAATCAGTGAGGACTGGAGCCAATGACAGAGAGCCTAGGCACTCCTAAACCCTCTTAAGGTTATTGAACAATCCTAAAGGAAAGAAGAAGTGTAACACACCCAGCTATTAAGCAATGTAAGCCACTGTAGTTGTTAACACAAGTCACTTGGCCATGGCAGAAATACAATTGCATGTTGTGCATCATTGCACATTCAAGACAAGTCACTGAATAATTCTCCATTCTCTCCATTCTTCCATTCTTAGCAGTTGTTTACACCCTTTATCACCTTTTAAAAATATTTTTGTTCTATTTCACTTTATAGGCTGTTCCTTTTATTCTCTTTTATTACCAAATAATAAATCTAAAGCTTAGTTTTACCCAATTCTCTTTCTCTTCTTTCAACAAATTCTTTCCTCATTATACAAAGTTATTTTACTTCTCTTTTCTTATTCCCCTTGTCTTACCAACTACCCTCTCCTTCAGTCCTTGTTTTCCGTCCTTTTCAATCTTTAACATGAGTTCTCCTTCAACTATCCCTTACTTTCTTCCAAATGTCTCCTCCCTAAATTAGATCACTTCTGGGACACCAGTTCCAAAATATGCCACCTCCACTCTTATCTTCTCCTTGCCAAAAACCTAGACTCTACCACTGGAATCATCTGGGCACTATTTGGTGAGCTTTTACCTTTTCTTGATGACTCACTTCTTGTCCGCCAGCTCCAAATAGTTGTCCATAGTTCCTTCCCACTGACCAGCTTCCCTTTATGTACTATCTTTCTCATCAGAACATAAGTTCCTTGAGAAGAGACTCTCTCTCTCTCTCTCTCTCTCTCTCTCTCTCTCTCTCTCTCTCTCTCTCTCTCTCTCTCTCTCTCTCTCTCTCTCTTTCTCTCCCTTTCTCTTTATCCCCACCCCCCATCACCTTCTCCATCTCTGCTCCCCACACAGAAGTTGATCTCCTTCAAATTGTCCTCAAATTGTTGCAAACCAATCTAAGTTTTAACTCCACAAATTCAATGTCAACCAAAGAAGTGTCCAGAGAAAAGGCTCCAGTGAGGAATTAGAATAATCAGAGAATACTTCATTGAGAAGGCAGAGTTAGCAGTGGGGATATTAGGCATGATTAAAACAGAGCATGTGTTAAGGAAAACAAAAGCTGGATGTGTAAGGCTATCTAAAACAGAGAGGATCACAAAAGCCAGACACAGAATTTAGACCTCACAAGTTTCAAAATTCTAGAGTTCTTCACCTTTTTTTGCATCATAGATCCTTTGGTAGTCTGGTGAAACCTATGGACACCTTCTCTAAATGCTTTTAAACATATAAAAGAAAATATATAAGATTATGAAGGAGATAAATTATGTTGAAATATAACTATCAAATATTTTGCCAGGTGAAGAGCCCCAATTCTAGGGGCAGCTAGGTGACTCGGTGGATAGAGAGCCAAGCTTAGAGATGAGAGGTCCTGGGTTCAAATCTGTTCTCAGACACTTTCTAGGCATGTGACTCTGTTCAAGTCATTTAACCTCCCTTTGCCTAGCTCTTTCCACTCTTCTACCTTGGAACCAATACGTAGTATTGATTCTAAGATGGAAGGTAAAGATTTTTTCTAATCCCCATTTTAGAGGTTCATCAAATATTTTTCAATGGCCTAATGAGAGAGGCTAGCCATACCCCTCTCAGTGACACAACAGAATACCATGGACAGTGATTCCAAGTGGCATTTTAGATGCTCAAACCATTACTTAGGGACAGATTTTTGTCAGGGTTCCAGATGAATGAGGAGCAGTAGTGAGTGTCTCCTTGAGCATATCAGGTTTCTGGGGAAAGCTTTGTGTCCTGGGAACTCTCTTTTTGAAACCTTCCCAAAGGAGTCTGCCAATATCCGGGCAGTATTGCATATGAAAATAATGTCAGCAAAATCCTACGGGGAGTTTGGAAGCAGAGTCATTCTGAAAATTCACAGATGGCAAGCACAGACTCTGTGCTGTTTTGGCTTCATCAGTCTTTGCTCTTTTTTTTTTTTCCATTTCCAGGTTCCAACCCAATTTCCTGCAGCAGTCACCCAGGGCATGTCTCGTGGCAGACAGCTGAGGGGGAAGGACACCCCAGCAGATCTCACCATCAATGCAAAGGGGAAACCAGTGCTGAGCAAGCAGGGGGGAAATGCAAAGCATTTTGGCTGCCAGCTCCCCTGCTGCAGCTAAGACACCACCAGCCAAGGTGAGTGAAAGACTTGCCAAGAAAGAGGGAGACACTAACTGCCTCTCCCAGTGGAGAAATGAAAGGAAAATCGGTTTCAATGGGATGGAAAGAGCTGAGGAAGGAATAAAAGAAACGGGCATGATAGAAAAGGTGCTTCACTGGCTTATAATCTAAAGCTACAAGAAGCCTGAAAGGTCATCTATTCCCACCTCCTCCTTTTACTGGGCATACATGGATAAGGAAAGGGAGACCTTTAAGCTTAAATAACTCCCCCAGATCACCCTGGGAACCAGTAGCAGACCCAGGATTCAAACCCACATCTCCTTGTCTCTCGCTCTGCCATACATTCTACTTTGCTGCAATCTCTCTCCCAGGCCAATCAGCTCCTGCTATCAATTTATTGTTCCTTACTATACCAACTTCTCTGTTTTTCTTCAGTATTACTAAGGCTGAGGACTCCCCTGGAAGTTTTTCAATAATCTGACAGCTGAAGCAAGAGGGAAAGCATGATTTTTTAGAAAATTTTATGTTACAAAGGAGGCAGCTAAATGGTGCAGTGGATAGAGCACCCACCCTAGAGTCAGGAAGGCCTGGGTTCAAATCCAATCTCAGAAATTTACTAGCTGGAAAAGTCACTTGATCTCATTTGCCTCAGTTTCCTCATCTGCAAAATGAGCTGGAGAAGGAAATGGCAAATCATTCCCGTATCTTTCCCAAGAAAACTCCAAAAGGGGTCAAAATCGAAATGATTGAATAAACAACAAATATTATATAAGAGGAGCTAATATAATATAGTAGAAAAAGCACTGGAATTGAAATCGGAATATCTGGATTAGCATTCTGGTTCTGATACTTACTAGATGTATGGCTATAGAAAATCCATAGGACCATATCATTCCAAAAGACCTGAAAAATCACTTATTCCAAGCCAGTCAATCTACAGATAAGGAAACTGAGGTCCCTAGATGCCCCAAGTCTCAAATATAGCACAGCCAAGATTCAAACCCAGGTCTTCTGAATCCAAATCCATTGTTCTTTCAATTACACTACATTGTACCCTCCTTAATCTCTCTGAGGTTTAGTTTCCTCATCTGGAAAATGGAAATAATATTTGGACTACTTATGTCTCAATCAGTCAGTCAATAAGCATTTATTAAGCACTTACTACGTGCCAGGCACTATGCTAAGTACTGATGTGGCAGATGAAAGCTAAAATGACTATGGAAACAAAGGTTCAAACTTCTGAGCATATCAGTTTCTTAAGCAACACATGACAATTGCATGACCAGGGACCAGTCTGTCTCAGTTTAGCGCTGGACCTAGAACTCAGAGGGAGAGAGACTTTTATGCATTAAAAACAATCAAATAAGACCAATTAATTAAAGGGAAACAATTAACCAGGATCCCAAATTAGGTGATCTGATCTCTAATTAGAGAAAAAAATTAGGGACTTCCAAGTTGGGAGGGGGATAGCAAACAGGTATAATTCTCTGAATTCAGAGTGTCCTTATTCAATCAAATGGAAACAACAGCTGATTGGTCAGTACAGGGTCAGTTTTCAAGATAAGACATATGGGATGTTTGAAATGTATAACTGTGAGAAAACTTGCATCAATCTTTGGATCTGACTGAGTTTCTGGTCAGCATAACCTAGGTCCTTAGTTAAGAGTCTCTAAGCAAGAAGAGGTAGTCCAACTTCCCAGTCATACAGGGTTGGGTTCAGACAATGTAATACAGTTTTCTCTCAGTTCCCACAACTTAACGAAATTTTCTCACAAGACATAATTGGACTAGATCCATAATTGAATAGAAAGGGAACTGAGCTAGCTTCAGAATTGAGTAAAAAGATGGAGTCATTGTGATTCACTCAATTCTCACTAGGACTTGTGGTTCTAATCCCTTCAAGACCCTCACTGAGGATACAAGGAAAGGCCAAAAAAGAGAAAGACAGAGACAGAAACAGAGACAGAGACAGAGACAGAGAAAGAGAGAATTCAAAGAACCCATTTTCTAATGGGGGAGGCAACATGCAAATAATTATGTACATATACATATGTAGGGCAGGAACTGTCTTTTGCCTCATTTTGGAACCCTAGCACTTAGCACCGTACCTGGCACATAATAGGCACTTAAGATATATTAATTGATTGATAGAAAAAAATATATATATAGATGAAGTAGATAAAGGTAATCTGAAAGAGGATGCCATTTGCAGCTAAGAAGAACAGGAAGGACCTCCTACAGAAGTTGAGATCTGAGCTGAGTCTCCAGGGAAACTAGGAAGTTGAGGTAAAGAGGGAGAGCATTTCAGGCCTAGGGGATAGCAAATGCACAGAGAAGAAATATGTTCAAGAAATATTAAGTAGATCAGTGTAACTGGATCTCAGAGTTCATGGAATGAGTTTAAGAAGGTTGAAAAAGAAAACTTGAAAAAGCCAGGTTATAAAAAGTCTTAAGTACCAAATGTAGAACTTTATAATTGATCTTGAATATAACAGAGAGCCCCTGAAGTTTAAGGGAGTGAGAGGAAAGATTGATATGATCATACCTATGTTTTAGGAAAATTACTTTGGCAGCTGAGTAGAGGGTCAACTGGAGTGGAGAGAGATGTAAGGCAAAGAGACCACTTAGAAGACTCCTACAATAGTCCAATGGAACATAATGTATTTCTCTACTAGCAGCAATGCAAGGATCCAGAGCAAGGCTGAGGGACTTATGAGAAAGAAAACTAGCCACATTCAGAGGAAGAACTGTGGGAGGAGAAACACAGAAGAAAAACAACTTGAACACAGGAGTTGATGGGGATATTATTGGGGATGTTGTTTGTTTTGTAAATTGTTTTATTTTTTAGAAAAATTTTCCATGGTTACATGATTCATGTTCTTACTTTCTCCTTCACCTCCCCCACCCCCAATAGCCGATGTGAATTTCCACTGGTTTCTTCATGTGTCATCAATCAAGACCTATTTCCATATTATTGATAGTTGCATTGGTGTGGTCATTTCAAGTCTACATCCCCAATCATGTCTGCCTCAACCCATGTGTTCAAGCGGTTGTTTTCTTCTGTGTTTCCTCTCCTGTAGTTCTTCCTCTGAATGTGAGTAGCGTTTTTTTCCATAAATCCCTCAGAATTGTCCTGGGTCATTGCATTGCTGCTAGTACAGAAGTCCATTACATTTGATTTTACCAGTGTGTCAGACGTCTCTGTATACAATGTTCTGGTTCTGTTGTTTAAGCTTAAAGGTTCATTCCAAATGGGAAAATATTCTAAATTTAAAAAAAAAAAAGATTTAAAAAAATAGCCCAATGGAAAAGTGATGAGGGTCTAAATTAGGAGCTGAAGGGGTAGAAAGAAGTGGTCAAATATGAGAGATCTTGTAAAGGTAGAAAATAAGAGATTTTTCAATATTTTACACACACATGAGCTGATTGAAAATGGGGACTCAAAGATGACCCTGAAACTGTAAATCCAAGTGACTGGGAGGATAGTAGTTTTCTAAAACTACTGAAGGGAATTTTGGAAGGGGCAAAGGTTTGGGGGGGGTAGAAGATAATGTTTTGGACATATTAAGTTTGTGATGCCCATGGAACAGTCAGTACAAGATATCTAAAATGAAGCTGGAGATGAAAGACTGTAGCTCAGCAGAATAGATTAGAGCTAAAAATACAGGTTTGGAAATCATCTGCATGAAGATGAAAACTGAACCCATGGGAGCTGATGAGATATCCAGATGAGATTGTACAGGAGAAGGAAAAGAGGCCCAGGTCAGTGCCTTGGGAGATACCCAGGATAATGGGCATGACCAATGAAATATTGGCAAAGGAAACTGAGGAGTAAGTAAGGGGAAATAAAGGAAGAACTGAGAGAAAATGGTATAACAAAAACTTCATCTAAGGCTTAGATGAAGGCTAAAGCCAGAAACTGGAAAGGGAAGAGGGAAGCTCTACAGCTTCATGCTCCTGAACATTGCCTGGCAGCAACCAGCAGTGATCATAGTACACATAAGATTGGGAGGGAGCAGTACTTAGAAAAGAATACATGCTGTGTCAACATGCCCATCAGAGACTATGTACCTGGCAGAGTCTACCTGCTACACAAGGTTGACAGAATAGACCCTACACAAGCTACTTAATGCATCAAACAAACAGAAAACAATAGTAGCCTTGTTATATCAGGTATGGATTCTGTCTCTACATGTATATCCCAGTCACATGTGTTCCCTACATATGTGTTGCTCCATACATATTCCTAAGACATGCCCATTATTTCCATTGATGTAATCTCTATTCATGGGAAAACGTACCTTATGTTTATGGGGGAAATGTTTATTACTATTTCTTACCTCTATTATTTCATTAAACATATTTGCTTTGAATTAATCATATCCATTGGCTGACAAAATAAAAGTAAACATACTATAGAGGGGTCCTAAACTATGTGTTTTTGGTGGATTATTGACCCTTGAATCAGATCCCTTGACCTAAATGTATTACATTATGCTTTACAGTCTACATAGCACTTTCCTACCTCCTCAAGAAAAGTCTACAATCAGTTTTCCACTCTTCCATTTCCACTCTTGTCACTTTCTTCTAAAACCTCTGCAATCTTTTCTATTCAATTCAATAAGCATTTATCAAGAACTTACTAGGTGTCAGACACTGTGCTGTTTGTTATTTAGTTCTGTCAGACTCTTTGTGACCTTATTTGGGGTTTTCTTGGGAAAGATACTGGAGTGATTTGTCATTTCCTTCTCCAGCTCATTCGACAGATGAGGAAACTGAGGCAAACAAGGTGAAGTGACTTGCCTTGGGTCACAGAGCTAGTAAATGTCTGAGGCCAGATTTGAACTCAGGAAGATGAGGCTTCCCAATTCAAAGTTAGGTGGTCTATCCACTGTGCCACCTAATCGCACACCAGGCTAAGGATATGGGATACAAATAAGAAGGCAACTCCTGTCCTCAAAGAGCTTATAATCTAATGGAGGTAGACCAATATATAAAAGGAAGACCTTGGGAGGAATTCATTGCTCTACCCTTCAGCCTGTCCAATGAGAGAGGAGAGGCAACATGGGAGCTGAGAAGTTGAAAACCAAAAGCTGAGTTGATCTGCATGATGATGAGATTTCAGATGATCAGCTTATCCAAAACAAGTCGGAGTTGGTGATGGGAAATGGCTTCTGACTTCATGATTCATTTGAAACTACCTTCTCCAAAGATACCAAGGGTATCTTAATTGCTCGATTCAATGGTTTTTTCTCAGTTCTGATCTTTCTTGACCTTTTTGCATCATTTGCCAATGCTGATAAATTTCTCCTTCCTGATTCACCTTGGTTCTGATTAGTGCAAAACAAAATTACCAGAGTAGTTGCAAGTATCTGAATTTGAACTATTTGAGGTTATAATTATGCAAAAGGACAAATAGTTGGCCCAAGTGGATAGAGTACCAGGATTGGAGTCAGGAAGATTCATTTTCCTGAGTTCAAATCTGGTCTAAGACACTTACCAGTTGTGTGACCCTGGGCAAGTCACTTATGCCTGTTAGCCTCATTTCCTCATCTGTAAAATGAGCTGGAGAAGGAAATGGCAAATGACCCCAGTATCTTTGCCAAGAAAACCTCCAATGGGGTCACAAAGAGACATGGTTGAAAAAGAACTGAACAATTATGCAAAATATCCCTCCTTTACTTGAAAACCTTTAGTGAAGAAGTGCACACTGCTATCTAAGGTAGCTTATTACATTTTCAGATAGTTGTAATTGTTAAGAAAAAATTTCTTTATATTGAGCCAATAATCCCTTTTTGAAATTTCTACCTGTTGTTCCTAGTTCACATAAAACTAATCTGTCATCTTCATCATCACCACCATCATAATAATTAGCATTTATATAGAGCTTTAAGGTTTAAGAAACATTTTACAAACATTCATATAATAGCTCTTTAAGGAATTCATTGACTTGTTCAATTTCTTTTTCTGATGTCAACCCTTAAAAAACCAAAAGACAGGATAATTGTTCCCTTGAAAACCAGAGCCACAATGTTATACCTGTTATCCCTGAAAACCAAAGAGCCGCAGTGTGCACAGAAAATCTGTTGATTTCCTTTAGGAGAGAGCAGAGAAGACACACTTGTATCAGGTTTGGAATAGAACCAAATTCAGAAAGGAGGAGAAGGTTACAGGTTTCATAGTGTTCTAAGAAAGAGGGGGAAAGGGTCTCCAGAATTATGGAACAAGGAAAAAAACTTCTGCATAGCAACAGGAGATATTTGTCAGCATCTTGGAATATAGATCAGGACATAACTTCCACAACAATGAAAGAAGACACCTTGGAATTATCTACAGGAACATGGGGATTGCTCAGGCTATTCTGAACCATTCTTTTTTTTTTTTTTTTTTAAATCCTTACCTTATATCTTGGAATCAATACTATGTATTGGTTCCAAGACAGAAGAGTGGTAAAGTCTAGGCAATGGGGGTTAAATGACTTGTCCAGAGACACACAGATAGGAAATGTTTGAGGCCAAATTGGAACCCAGGACCTCCCATCTCTGGACCTAGTTCTCAATTCAACTGAGCCATCTAGGTACCCCCTGGTCTGAGCCTTTCTTGTTCAAGAACATCTGAGGAATTATTTCTAGGGCATGCATCATTGTTTTATCAGGTTAATTCTGATGTTCCTCATCAAGATATAGCAATTAAGGCAATTCTAAACAACACAGGGCTATCAGAAGCAGTATCACCCTGACACTGAGGTGGGACTGTTTAAGTATTCTATGTCCTCTTTTGTTAATTTGTGCAATTTATATATTTTTAAAAATATTTATCTATTTTGTTAGATTGTAAGATTTATTGGCATATAATTGGGCAAAATAACTCCTAATAATTGTTTTAATTTCTTCTTCATTGGCTTGTGAATTAACCCTTTTCACTTTTGATATTGGTAATTTGGTCTTCCTTTTTTTGATCAAATTAACCAATGGTTTCTCTATTTTATTGGTGAGGTTTTTCCCACAAAACTAATTCCCTTTTATGTCATCTATAAATTTGATAAGTGTGCTATATGCAATTTACAAATCACTAGATAAGAGTATTAAACAGCATAAAACCAAAAACAGGTTCTTAGGGGGTCTTCACTGAGAGGCAGCTAGATGATATAACAGATAAAGTACTGGATCTGAAGTCAGGAAAAACCAAGTTCAATTCTGACGTCAGAAATTTAGTAGCTCTATGACCTCAGGCACTGCTTGCTTCAGTTTCCTCAATTGTAAAATGGAAATAATAATAGCATCTACCTCCTAGAGTTGTGATGAGGATCAGATGAGATAATATTTATTAAGATATTAGCATAGCTCCTTTCCCTCCCACTAGAGAGCTTCCAAGTTAATATTGAGTTGGCATTGACCGATTAACAACTATTTCCTGTGTCCAATCATTCTACCAGTTCTGATTTCACCTAACTATATTATTAGATAGCTATCACATGCCAGGTGTTGGGGATACAGAGATAAAAAGCAAGACATTCCTTGGGATTAAAAAGATTATATTCTGGGGGCAGCTGGGTAGCTCAGTGGATTGAGAGTCAGGTCTAGAGATGGGAGGTCCTAGGTTCAAATCCGGCCTCAGACACTTCCCAGCTGTGTGACCCTGGGCAAGTCACTTGACCCCCATTGACCACCTTTACCACTCTTCCACCAAGGAGCCAATACACAGAAGTTAAGGGTTTAAAAAAAAGAAAAAAAAGATTATATTCTAATAGAAAGAGATAATATGTAAGGGTCATGCTGGCTGGAAAGGGAGTTTTTGACTGGGTGATCATAGGAATGTGATTCAAATTGTTGTGAATTGGTGCATGTTGATTACTATTGTAGGTAGTAACATGACCAAAGTGACTTCATTTTGTAAAGTCCTTCCATTTTGTCCTTGGACCTCATCTACCTTAGGGTCCTGCCCTCTTTTATGCAAAGTCCAAAGCTCTTAACAGATATTACAACTTTTCCTACAGACCAAGGAATGTTTTAATTTTATGCTTTTCTGATAACCATGAGATAGCCTAGAGTAGTGATGGTGAACCTTATAGAGACCATGTCATGCCACCCCCAAACCCCTACAGAGACCAAGTGTCATACCCCTCCCTTACCCCAGACAAAGGAGAGAGAGAAAGGGAGGAGAGTGGTCCAAGCACTCCACTTAGGGGAGAGAGGAAATGCTTCTATTGGGCTACTGGGCAGAAGGGTAACATGGAGGCACAGTGGAGAAGGAGAAGGGAGAAGCTCCACCTGAGGCCCTTTTTCCTTTCTAGCAACTAATTCTGGTGGGTGATGGCATGTCCCCACAGAGAAGTCTCTGTGTGCCATCTTTGGTACATGTGCCATAGGTTCACCATCACCAGCCTAAAGCCACCTAGAAACTCCTTTTTTACACTGTGTATAAAAACCCATTTCCCCATAGCTGTACTTCGTGGTGGCAAAAAAAGTTGGAAAATGAGGGAGGGAGTGTTCCTCGATTGGGGAATGCCTGAACAAACTGTGGGATATGATGGTAATGGAATACTATTATTCTATAAGGAATGATGAAATGCTTGATTTCTACAAAAACTGGGAAGAGCTCCATAAACTGATTTGTAGTGAAATGAAGAGAACCAGGAGAACATTGTACACAGTAACTGAAACATTATGGGACAACCAAATGTGATAGACTTTGCTATTAATAGCAAAGATCCAGGACAATCCCAAGGGACTTATGAGAAAGAATGCAGAAGAAAAAAACATTTGATTTATCACTTGTTTATATGAGTATAGGATGTGGGATTTTGGTTTTAAAAGATTATTACAAAAATGAATAATATGGAAATAGGTATTAAGTGATAATACATGGATAATCCAGTGAAATTGCTTGTCAGCTCTGGGAATAAAGAGGGGAGGGAGGGAACATGAATCATGTAAACATGGAAAAATACTTTAAAATAAATAATTGTTAATTAAAAAAATTAAAACCCATTTCCCCAACCAAAGTCATAGTCCCATGGAAACTGCTTATGTGCATGCATACTCTAGATGGCTGCTATATTCAAAAAGCTTTTTTAATGCATTTATTTGTTTGTTTCATTTAAATATCCAGCTACTTCCCTCCCTTCTTCTCCTCCCCCCATTAGGGAAGGCATCATTTTGCAGAGTGAAAGGAGCAGAACCAGGAGAACATTGTACAGAGACTGATATATTATGGCACAATTGAATGTAATGGACTTCTCTACTACCAGCAATTCAATGATACAGGACAATTCTGAGGGACTTATGAGAAAGAATGCTATCCACATCCAGAGAAAGAACTGTGGGAGTAGAAACACAGAAGAAAAACATTTGCTTGATCATATGGTTCAATGGAGATATGATTGGGGATGTAGACTAAATGTTCACTCTACTGCAAATATTAATAATATGGAAATAGGTCTTGATCAATGATACATGTAAAACCCAGTGGAACTGCTCATTGACTATGGTGGAGCGGGGGAGGGAAGAAGGAAGGGAAAGAACATGAATCATGTAACCATGGGAAAATATTCTAAATTAATTAATTAAACAAATAAAAATTTTTAAAAAGAAGGCATCTTTTGACAGAGATAGGTAGATATAAACTATGTCTTACTTATTTCTATTAGTTCTTTCTCTAGAGTGGACATACACAAGTCATTCTTCAAATAATATTTCTGTTGCTGTATATAATGTTCTCTTGGTTCTGCTCATTTCACTCTTCATAATTTCATGTGGATCTTTCCATGTTTTTCCAAAGTTAACTGTTTGTCATTTCTTATGTCACAGTAGCATTCCCTCACAATCGTATGCCACAACTTGTTTAGCCATTCCTCAATTGATGGGTATCCCTTCAATTTCTGGTTCCTTGTGTCCACAAAGAGAACTGCTATAAATACTTTAGAACAAATAGGTTCTTTTCCATTTTTCTTGATTACCTAAGGAAATAAACCTGATAGTGGTATTGCTGTGTCAAAAAGTATACACAGTTTTATAATTCCTTAATCATAATTCCATTTGAAATGGCTGGATTGCTTTTTATTGAACCTCGTAATATAGCTCTTCTAATTTTCCCTCCAGCTTTGGTGTCTAGATTTGATCCTACACTGCCCAGAGGAAAAGATGGAAAACAGAAAAGATAAAGGTTGGAAGTTGCTGAGAGGAAGGTAGAGCAGATGTCAAGCTGTCATCTGAAGAAGTCCATGATAGGTAGATAAGATGCATGGTCTGAGACCAGCTAGATATAGCAATGAATGAAGACTTTATTAATTTTGACAGGATTAGATATTGGATGGCAAGTCAAGTCAACAAGAATTTTTCATGCTTACTATGCACCCAGCTTTGTCCTAAGCACCGAGGACACAAAGAAACATAAAAACAGTACCTGCTTTTCAAGGGGCTCACAATCTAATGGTGGAGACAATATATAAGCCACTGTATATGGACAAGTTATAATCAAGATAACATAGAGATCATCTCAGAGGAAAGGAACTAACAGAAAAGGAAGCAGGAAAAATTTCATGCTGAACTTGAGATTTTAACTAAAACTTAAAGTAAGCCAGGAGATAGAGATGGTAGGGTGAGCATTTCAAGACATGGGGCAAACCAGTGAAAAAGTCCAGAATCACGAGATGGAGTATTTTGTGAAACAGAAAAGAGGCTGGTGTCACCGGGTTATAGAACTTCTGGGGAAAAAATGAAATATAAGGCTGGAGAGATAGGAAGAGGCCAGGATAGTAATATTAATTGTACTAGCTGACATTTACTATGTTTCAGGTACTATGCTAAGCACTTCATAATTATTATCTAATTTGATCCTCACAACAATCCTGGGAGGTAGATATTATTATTATCCCCATTTAACAGATGAGGAACCTAAGACAAAGAGAGATTATGTGACTTGCCCACATTCCACAGCTAGTAAATGTGTGTGGTCTGCTTTGAACTTGGGTTTTCCTAACTGTAGCCCCAAGACTGAGGGTTTTAGGCTGCAGGCAATGGGGAATCACTACAGTTTATTAAATAGGGGGCTGATATAGTAAGAACTGTGCCTTACCACTTTGATAGCTAAGTGGAGGTAAGACTGGAATTGGGAGACCAACTAGAAGGCCATTGCAATGTTCCTGGCTTGGGCTGTTAAACACCAGATTGGTGGTAGTATCAAAGGAGAGAAGGGGACATTTAAGAGAGATGCTAGGAAAGTAGAATTGACTTGGCAAATTGATTGGATATGGAGAGTGAAAGAAAATGATCCTGAGTGGCTAGGAAAATAGTGGTGCCTTCAATAGAAAAGGGTAGTTAAGAACAGGGAGGATTTGTGAAGAAAGATAATAAATTTAGTTTTGGATATGGGTGCCTGACTGATGGGGCAGAAGAGTTACATGATGCACAAACTAGAGGTGAAAATGAGGAGGATGCGTTCATATAAAGCAGAACATGCAGTTACCATGAGAGAATGCACTGAGGTAGCAGTACAAATCAGGGAAATGGGAAGGCTTCAAGAATATCTGTGGATAGAAACAAAAGTGTAAAGGTAACCAAGTAAAAAGCCCATAAAGAGGGTCTAAAACAGCCACGTGGGCCCAGACAGAAGCTGAGACAGAATGAAGATACAGAGTGATGCTCAATCTGAGCACAAAAGAACAGGCAGGGAATAGAGTTCCAATGAATAGCCTGGGAACATCTCTGAATGTTCTGAAATGTGTTAACAGGAAGATCAAGGGTTCTTTGCCCTTAGACCTGGTTTTCTGCAGGCTTCCTGGTATAGGACTGTTCCCTAGTGTACTTAAGGTACTGATGATGCCATAAAGGGCCAAGTCCTCTGGACTGATTTCACAATTCTAATGGTAAGGAAGCAAAAGAATTAGGGATCTGTTGATTCTTGGCCTCAGCTTCTTTCATCTGAAAAAAGGGGTCAGAGATATTGGTTTGGATATCAAAAGTCTCTTCACATTCACATTTTGCAATCTTAGATCTAAGATCTAGCCCTATCCTTTGACTCAATCCCTATTCTTTACTCTCTAGCCTTGGCACTTTGGCATAGGAAACACCCGGATTCCTTCCCACGTTGCCCTGCAGTCTTTCGATGATGTGTAGAAATCTGATGCAACTAAATTTGATGCTCTGCTACACATACAGAAATCGCATATAGCAGAACAGAGTGGAAGATATTTAAATAAAGCAAATGGATAAAGCCTTTATTAAGACATAACTATGTGCCAGGCACCGTGAAAACAAAGCATAAGAGGGAGAAGGAAGTAGAGGAGGGTAAATTGACTTGAGAATAAAAAAAAATATAACTGGGGCCCCTCATGAAATGGCCAAGGACCTACAAGTCCAAAGAACTGGCCAGGGGCTGGGATATCTCAAGGTGGGCAAAGTTGCTGGCCAGGAAAGCTGTGGGCTGGTGGAAAGATCCCTGGGATTTGGAATCAGAGGATATGGATTTGAATACTAGCTCCACAGCTTACTAGCCATGTGAATATCCATGTGGTATATTGGTTTTGTAATCAAATGATCTCATTTGAATTCTGATTCAGGTATGCATGACCTTAAGCAAGCCATGCCTGGTCTTTAGTTTCTTCATTTATATCAAGAGGCTGAGCAGGATTTCCCATAAGGTCCCTTTCGTGACTCAGTTCTAAGATTTTAAGACACTTCAAGGACTGTACCCCACCTCAATTTTCCTCATATGTAAAATGGAATAATGACTATACTATTTATCTCATAGGATATGGAAGGGAATACTTTTTTGCAAACTGTAAAGTGATACAAATAACACTCTAAACAGTACGTGGCAGAAGTGTCCCTGTGGCAGAGAGAGTTCCTCCTAGGGAATTCCCATGCAAAAAAATCACAAGTCTAGTTAAAGAAGAAAAAAGTGATAAATAAATGTGAGCTTTTATAAAGAGCAGAAAGTAGCGATAGCAAAAGAAATCAGGCTTCTCCACTCGTGTATCTCATGCCCTTCGAGGTCTATTCCAGTAATAAAAATGCTCCTTTACTCACCTAGCTCTCTTTTGATTGAGTCCAACCCAAGACAGTATTTTTTTTTTTTAATTTAAAACCCTTACCTTCTGTCTTAGAGTCAATACTGTGGATTGGATCCAAGAAGCAATGAGGGTCAAGTGACTTGCCCAGGGTCACACAGCTGGGAAGTGTCTGAGGCCAGATTTGAACCCAGGACCTCCCATCTCTAGGCCTGGCTCTCAATCCACTGAGCTACCCAGCTGCCCCTCCAGGACAGTATTTTCAGAAGATAGCTTGGGGTTATAACCAATACATAGGACTTTAAAAAGATAACACATGACTACAAGTCATAGCATGGAATAATAGAAAGAACCCTGATCAGAGTCAGAAGGTCTGGGTTCAAATCCTTCCTCACTTGCCTGATCTTAGGCAAGTCACTTAACTACTGTCACCACCCCATTTTCTTCATCCCTAGAATGGGGAAGAGAATGAATTAGATGTCCTCTGAGGGATCCTTCCAGTTCTAGATCTTGGTTCTCTAGCATTCCTGCCTTAGTGAGGGGTCATCACCAGATTAACTTTTCCCACTTACTCTAATGAGAGGTGCAAGCCTGATATCCTGCCTGAGCTTGCTCAGAATAACACAGTAATAGGCCAGTAATACAAACTCTTCCCTTGGTAACACCGTGTGTTTGTGTATGTGCTTTTAAACACAAACAAACAAACGTGGCGGTGTTCAGCGAGACCCACTCCAAAGTCATTTGGCTCGGCGCCGCTGAGTGCTGGCATTATTTAGCGTCTCATGAAAGCACCCTGGCAAGGCTTCCTTCACACGTGATTCTTAAAACCACAGTGCCTGAGCTGGTGACAAGCTGGACTTTATCGCTCATTTAAAGTTCGTGTTTTTAATTACCGGCCGCCCGCTGCATTTTGCCCTTTTCCCCCGTCGCCAGAGCAAGACGCTCTTACCTTCTAAGACAAACTTTCCTGGGAGCAGCTACATAATTTAGTCGGGTCGGCAGCATTTCCTCTTCTTCTCCCTCCCTTTTTTTTCACCCCAAACCTCACGCACGTCCTGTGATTGTGCTTTGAGAGTCCCGAATTCCTTCTCCCCAAAGCCCCTTTTCCTGCCTCTCCAAGACCAGTTTCTCATTTCTGTTAATGATTACGCTCCATGCCTTCAGGAGTCAGTACAAGCTAATAGCCACTCCTGGGGCCTCGGAGTCTATAACAACAGGACTCTGAACTTGGCACCGGGTCCCTCCTCAGAGACTCATTCTTCCCTTGAAAAGTATCCTAAAGCTATTAACAGAGGGCTCAATATGTGAGCCCTTTCTCCGTTCTCTTTCACAGTTTAATCTGGAGAGAATTGGCCTCCTCTCAGGGAGCCTGGAGGGATTTACATGTGTAACTCCCTTTGTGCTATCTGTTTCAAGGCTGGTGATAATAACCTCTCTGTGTGTCCTTAGCGCTGGCCCTGGCTTCCTTTCCTGAATATGTGCTCAAGACAGTTTTGGATTGGTACCCAGGCCACCGAGACCCAGCCAGGAAGAGACTCGTTTTAAGCAAGATTTCACGAAGCAGTTCTCTCACCGTTTCACCAGGATCCCTCCTGAGACGGTGCTTGAAAAATGTATTAGGCTTCGGTATCTGTCAAATCCCTCCCTAGAAGACCTGCCTGAGAGGAAAAAAGAGAGGGCCCCAGAATTAGAGTCAAGAAGAGCTGGGTTCAAATCTCACCTCCGTCAGATACATCTCAGTTGTGTGACACTCGCTGGGCACATGGCCTCTCTAGCCCTCAGCTGTAAAACTAAGTTTCCTGATCTTTAGGGTCTCTTCCAGCTTTAAAGACTATGATCTGTAGATCCTGAGTGATAACCTGTCTTGTTTGTATTCACATATTCAATGTGTACAAACTCCTGGAGTTCCTAGTAGGAGTCTAGGAATGTTGGCCATCCATTCATTCTCAGCAGCTGCTTTTCTCTTTGGGACTGCATCAGGGAAGCATAAACTCAGCCCTGGAGGTTAATTCACAGCACAATTCCAGTTGGCCTAGAGGTATCATAAAAAAATGTGCTTTTCAGGCTTTGTATCCAAAGAGCACATTCCAGAATAGACCCACTTAGTCTCTGCCTTTTAAAAATTCCTGGTTTGAATTTGCTGCAGTATTCTGTACTTTTTTGAGGCACTGTAAAGCCTGCTGGGAGGTGGAGTTGAGAAGATGACCATCAGGCCAAAGTTATAAAAGTTAATGGGTCAGTTTTTAAACAAGGACCATCAGCACACTGGTCTCCAGTGAGTACTTTCTTCTTTATCCAAGGTCCTCTGGCAGGTAATATTACCTTTAAGAAAAGCATATATATTCAATCAACAAATATCCCAAATGCAACTTGCCATACAAAATATAAACCATTTGACATCTTGTTCCCCGTAAAGCTTATGTCAATCTGGAAAAAACACAAAACCACCAAAGCAGTTGCAAAAAACACATCTTTAGTGAGGACAAGGGAAACAATGCTCTTATGGACACCACACAAAGTCATGCACGCACACACCAATGCCACACACTGAGCCAAGCTCTGAGACTCTGGGAACAACGTCTCTGGGAAAATACACCCACGAATAGAGCTTTCCGTTAAACACAAGAACTTCGGGTCTTACATATACTTTAGGGAGTACAGGAAAAGAAGGACAATTGGTCGACTGACATGGAGGATGGGGAAAGAGGCTAGAATAGTTGGGCGCAGGCCAAATATAAAAAAGAGAAACTTAGAAGAAAAAAGAGTACTTAAGACTTAAATACCTCCATCACTCCTATTCAAGGTGTTCAATTGGGTGCTTAATGAGTTTTTGATGGCTTAAAGTCCAGCCTGTGACAAGGGTCAGTCTGGGAGCTTCTTGAAGGCAAGTTCTCACAAAACAGAGATAAATTTGGGGTTTCAAAAAACAATGCTGTCACTTACCATCTAAGAAAGGGGTTCTTAACCTTTTTGTGGTATCCTAGGCTGCTTTGGTAATCTAGTCACACTTACACACACAGCCAGAATATTCTAGTTCTCTTTATATTGAAATAGTTATCAAAAATATTTTAATAAGTTTACAAATTTCCCCCAGGTTAAGAACTCCTGATCTAGGAAATAGATAAGTCAGGTTTTTAAAAAGATCAATTGAGAGCAATTAATTCACTTTACAAAGGATTTTCCTTTAAATAGCTATGTGCTCTACTGAATTTTTAATTATATTATAATTCACTTTTCTATTTTTAAAGGAACTTCATCTATTACACAGAGAAAAGAAAATTCCTTACTTCAATCCATCAATTATTTAATCAATCAGTCAACAAGCATTTATTTTTTTAAACCCTGTGTATTGGTTCCAAGGCAGAAGTGCAATAAGAGCTAGGAAATGGTGGTTAAGTGACTTGCCCAGGGTCACACAACTAGGAAGACCTGGGATCAGATTTGAAACCAGGCTACCCCATCTCAACAAGCATTTACTAAGGGTCTACTATATTCCAGGCACTGAGTCAGAGGTTCAGAATACAAAGAGAAAAATGAAATATTCTTAGTCCTCAAGGAGTTCATTTTTTAAAAAATTTGGAATGTCAGATAGAGATATATTATGAATAGAATTATTAAGGGTCTTATATTAGTAACCTCCTCTGAGTAATACTTACCCCCTTTATTCCCTTCCCTTCTACCTCTAAGGTTTTATATTAGCCTTGTGTGAAGGAACTTATTGAGGGGAATTTGATCACAAGAATAGAGTTGAAACTCTGGTGACTCTTGGGGTCCACAGAAAAGCCAGCTGGGGCAATCCCCTGAGAAGAAGTGTGAGAGTTGGTTCCTTGGGCATGAAGTGTGAGAGTCAGTAGGTAAAGAGAAAGTTAGATAAACTGAGGCCAGATCAGATTCCAGGCTCTTGGCTTGTAGGAGATAGATCAGATGCACTAGGCACTTGCTGTGGTAAGAGGTTTAGGCCTGAGTTAGTTAAATGGAGACTATATATTAATCCTTTCTTTAGAATTTATCTATGTTCTCACTCTTCTTTTGTCCTTTTCTTTCTGATTGATAAAAATATTAAAATCTATGGCCAGGGGACAGCTGGGTAGCTCAGTGGATTGAGAGCCAGGCCTAGAGACAGGAGGTCCTAGGTTAAAATCTGACCTCAGACACTTCCCAGCTGTGTGACCCTGGGCAAGTCACTTAACTCCCATTGCCAACCCTTACCACTCTTCTGCCTTGGAGCCAATACACAGTATTGACTCCAAGATGGAAGGTAAGGGTTTAAAAAAAATCTATGATCAGATTCCATATTTTTATCTTAACAGGCTTCAGGGGAACTTTCTATGATGGTTCTCTTTTATGGAATCTAAAAGGTCTCTGGTGGTCTTCCAAAATGATTGTAGAAACAATAGGGCATCTGAAGAGGTTGTTTTGACTTCTTGTTTGCTCATTTTTTCAACAGAGCCATACTAGTTACTTACTATAAATATAACTATAAAGGTGGCTAAATAAGTAAATAGGCTCAAGTGAGTAAATTTGTAGCCCTCAGTCCAACATTGTGTTCTGAAGCAACATGGATCCAAGTCCACTCTTGGAGACTGTGGTAGTTTTAACATCTATCCAAGTCCCCTGCCATGTGGGCTAAGCTAGTTCTTTTTCTTTAAAGGATTTTGAAACTCTTCTTGAGACATAAATGGCTCCAGAGAATGAAGTCTCTGATCTCTTGAAATTGCTTCCTGGTCAAGAGTACAAAAAATCCATGAGAAGTAACTATAGCTCCTCCCTAATACTTGACTGACCAACTACTAGATCACCAAGGGCAACTCATACACAGAGGAGTTTCCAGAAGCTGAATCAAAGCAGTGACCTCATTGAACATCCTTGTTGTGGCTAAGTAAATCTTTTGTTAATTGTTAGATGAATTAACAGTGTCTCATTTTGTTCTAATCTCTAACTTAAACTATCAGAGTACTGACATGGTTAGACCTTGCCTGCAATAAGACTGATGCCCAATATTTTATCACTTTATTTCATCATGCCTTCACCCAGAGTTTACTCTGGGAAGATCTCTGAGAATAACTTATGTCTAGGTTTCCAAAGATGTTGATAAAGAGGTCAACCTATCCCATATCACCATTCAATAGCCTTTATTCTGTTCCACAGAAAATACAGAACACACATAAAGGACTCACAGTAGTTCATAAACAATCAACACCATTTTCCTCTCTCTCTGGTGAGTCCCACTTTGACAGGGTCCTAGAGTCCTCCTTAGCACCATCCTATAGTTTGGATAATCCTCAAAAGGGAAAGAAACTTGGGACTATCTTGGGACTGAGAAGTCTAAGCAACCCTTCATTATTCCAATGAATCTTATTTTCTGCAGAGATTAAATGCAACCTTCCAAATTTATAGCATTACTTTCTAATTTGGACTCTCTTTTTCCCCTCTCCTCAAAAAAAGCAATACTTACTCCTGTGATATATATAGTACAATGAGATCCACACAGCCTAAACAATTCACAATAATTCAAGATGTCTTGCTTCTCAGTAGCTGATAGCATTGTATTAACCTCTTGTTTCTTCTCCTTCCAACCATGAGCCTATTTTTTGGCCAAAAGAAGCATTGTCTAGAAATTCTCTTTTCAATCCTTACCATATCCTGAATTCTGGAAATTCTGGTTGTTGCAGAGACAGCCCACCAGACTAGTGCTCAGAGAATCCCTCTTCTCTTACTAGAAGGTGAGATTGCTATACTGTACTGCTCAGAAAATTCCCTTCATACAACAAAAAGATGAAAGGCAATGAGCTTTTAGGAATTCAACACTTAGTCAATATGGTTCTTTTCATTATGGCTACATAGAGTTGAGAGGTTACACCAGCTGTCACCTCCAAGGTTTTGGACAGATAGGCAGCAGAATACAGAAGTACATTGGACATGAAATCAGAAGATGCAGTAGAAAGTGCATTGGATATGGGATCTGCAGACCTTGATTCAAATTCCAACTCTGACATTTACTGCCTCTGTGACCTTAGGCAAGTTACCTTCACCTCTCTAGGTCTTAGTTTCTTCAAATGCAAAATGAGGAAACTAGACTGGATGGTCTCTCATGTCCCTTCTACTTTTAAATCTATGATCCTATGATATTGTCAACGAGCCCTACTTTTGGATTACATGGACAAGCACCCATAGCTCATCCTATACCTTTGCCCCAAGGCAGCCTTTAGCTAGAGTTAGAGCTTCTGGGAGTTACTAATTATGCCACCACAACCCAGCTCCACTCTTAGATCTGCCATGCTCTCAAGATCTCTCTAAAGAAAAGGAAGAGGACCCAAAGGGATTGGTTGGCTCCCTTTCATATGCCAACATAAAGAAGTACCTATTTCCACATCATATATCTCACAAAAATCTGAGCCAACAAATTCATCTTGGGGGCAGTTAGTTATTGAGATTTGTGGATCAAGGTGTTTGTCCATACCCTCCAAAGGAAGAAATGGTCAAATCTCAAGGAAAGACTTACAATTCTAACCTCCTACCAAACAAAAGCAAAGAACTATTTTCCCTCCTCTGTTCTTCACACACAATTAATCTCCTCTCTCTGCCTTTGGAATGGCTGATTGCTCTATCTGGAATGTATTCCCTGCTCACTTCCACTCCATAGACTCCTCCTTCAAGATTCAATTCTATTGCCAGCATCTAAATGATCCTTTTCCTGATCCCCCAAATCCTAGTGCCCTCCCTCCCAGCCTATTCTATGTTTAACTACATTGCTTTTATTTGTATTAATTCTCTTTATATTTATTCTATACTGCTATCTTCCCGATTAGCATGTAAACTCCTTGCAAATAGTCACATAGTTTATAAATAACATATGTGTACTATTACACTAATAATTCATACATGTAAATTTATGCAAAAAGGGAGAATTTTAAAGGATGAGATAAAGATAAAATGATGTTATTCTAGAGCCCTTAGGGAGTCTCTGAAGTTTATTGAGGAAAGGGATAAACTGGTCAGATCAGTTTTTTAGGAAAATGACTTTTGCAGGGGGCAGTGGACAGGAGATTCTGGGTTCAAATCTGGCCTTAGACATTTCCTAACTTTGTGATCCTAGGCAAGTCACTTAATCTACATTCTCTACCCCTTGCCACTCACTCTTCTGCCTTGGAATCAATACCCAGTACTGATTCTAAGATAGATGGTAAAGGTGATTATTTTTTTTTTATCATTTTGGTAGCTAAGTGGAGGAGAGGCTTGAAAACTGGAGTTGGGAAGTGTTTGAATATTGGTGTGTTTTTTTGTTGGAGGTAAGCACCATGATTATCACAGCAAAGGTGAGATGTGACCCATTTTCCCACCCTCCAACTAATGGCTTAGCATATCTATTGGGGTGATGCTTGTAGCCCCACCCTGGGGAAATGTACAACTTCTCAGGGAGCCCCAACTCTTATTATGGAGACCATCAACTTACCTCATAATTGGCTTTGGTCATAATGGATGATAACCATTAGCAATATTTGACTCTTTCCTAAAGGAAAATAGGTAGCTATATGAATAGAGTACTAGTCAGGAAAATCTTACCTCAAATTTAGCCTCTGATGCTTAAAAACGGTGTATCAAGTCACTTAACCTCTGTTTGCCTCAGTTCCCTCAAGCATAAAATGAGGATAATCATATCATCTTCCTCTTAGAGTTGTTGTGAGGATCAAATAAGACAATAATTGTAAAGCAATTAGCACAGTGCCTCACATAGTAAATGCCTATACCTGGCATATATTAGGTATATTAATAAATATTCATTCCCTTTCCCTTATCACCCACTTTATACCCAAAGTAGATCCTTAAACTCCTTTCCTCCACTTAGCTGCCAAAGTGATAAAAAAAAAAAAAACAACAACCCTTACCTTCTATCTTAGAATCAATATGTATTGGTTCCAAGGCAGAAGAGTGGTAAGGGCTAGGCAATGGGGGTAAAGTAACTTGCCCAGGGCCACATAGTTAGGAAGTATCTAAGGTCAGATTTGAACTCAGGACCTCCCACCTGTAGGCTTGGCTCTCAATCCACTGAGCTACCTAACT
Organism: Gracilinanus agilis; assembly: GCF_016433145.1. Taxonomy (NCBI): domain Eukaryota; kingdom Metazoa; phylum Chordata; class Mammalia; order Didelphimorphia; family Didelphidae; genus Gracilinanus; species Gracilinanus agilis. The sequence continues at coordinate 372,112,305 of NC_058133.1, read as the reverse complement.
GCCCCCTGAAATGATCAAAAACATTACATTTTTTACTTACAAATATTGGAGACCAATAAGTCCTTGTAAATTAGGGACATAAGGAACTGACAAGGAAATCACAATAGCTATGTTTTATGTTGGCTAATTCAGCAAAGGATAATATTAAAAGTTTTCAGAGACCTCAAGACCTACCTTACTCATTTTAGTTTTGTCCTCTAATATGTGAGACTAGAGGAAATTTAGGTGGATCTTGATATTTCCTAGATCACCAAGGTTTTATTAATCTAGAACATTTCAGTCCTCAGGCATCCAGACTTAAGACATTATGTATATTGCCCTTCATGGAGAAAAACTTCATTCTTGACCCACCATGTCCTCAACATATACTTTTGAACTGAGTTGTGAATTATCTAATAAATTAAAATCCATCATCATCATCCTCTAGTAGAGAGTGATAAATATTTGCAAAATTTACTTGCCAGGGTAAGAGACAAAGAATGTGGCTGCAGAACAGAAGGAAACTAGCCTAACACACGGGAGGACAAACACATAGCCTTGGCTTCCTTTTGGATTGCCCTCTAAAACAATTGTGCTGGCCTGCCGGAGGTGACTCCAGATCAGGCTGTACTATTAAACAAAGGACTCAGTCATCCGAAATAATATTGGGTTGACTTGAGAATCTGGAGGCAAGAGGAAGCAGCATAGAAATAATAGATTGGGCCCTCTGCCCAATTCCTCCGCAAAAGTGGAGAATTGTTTTTGTGCTACTCTCTCAATTCACTTTACATTCGCCTGGGCATTATCCCTCTTATCCAGATGACCAACACATTTAAGTGTTCTTCATTTAAGTAAAGGTGAATGTCAAGGACTAGGGTGTTTTAGACCTATATAGTTCCCTACATTTATCTCTACTCAGACTCAAAAGAGGAGGAAATTATCCTGATCTGCTAAGGACCGCGAGGAAGTCTGGGCTCAACAAGGGATATAGATTCAGAGCTAAGCAAAGCTATTGCAGAAATCTTGGGAAATATCTCTCACATAGGCCCCCAGAAAAGCTATCCCACGTTCAAAGTATCATGTAAGATAGCATTGACTCAAAACCATAGTTTGTGAGCTCCCATCTATTTTCCAGTCAGAAGGCACAATTAGTTCAAAGCAAAAGTGCTTAATGAAATAGCATAGAAAGAAAAGTAGTAGAACATTTAACTCCAAACCCAGAGAAACTCTCACAAATACACACATCGTCAGCGGCAATAGTAAGCCTATGTAGAGAACATGCATGGAGAGACAAACATCGGGAACTTATATGAATAAATGAACAAATGAATGAAATGGCATTTATTAAGAATTCACTATGAGCCAAGCACTTTGCTAATCATTGGGGATACAAATAAAAAAGCAAAACAGTCTCTGGGGGGCAGCTAGGTAGCTCAGTGGAGTGAAAGTCAGGCCTAGAGACAGGAGGTCCTAGGTTCAAACCCAGCCTCAGCCACTTCCCAGCTGTGTGACCCTGGGCAAGTCACTTGACCCCCATTGCCCACCCTTACCACTCTTCCACCTATGAGACAATACACCGAAGTACAAGGGTTTAAAAAAAAACAGTCTCTGATCTGGAGAAGATCATCTTCTAATAATAGAGGGAGACCGAACATATTGGAGGTGAAAACTACAAATCAAATGGAAAAACCCTATAGACTTCAGAGTAAAGTGCGAAGCATATGGTAATACATCTTTTTTAAAGTTACTTTCACCATTTCTCATATCAATAATGTCAAGGACTTTGGTGGCAAAAACTTTTTTTTCCCTGATCTTTAGTATCTATGACTACTGAGAGGGCAGGGGCTACAGCACCTGCAAGAGTTCAGGTTACATGGACAAGGACTGATTCCTTGGATAATGGTTAGGCTGTCAGCAAGGCTGGTGGTCTTGGGAAAGAAAGGGTACTATTATTCCTGGGCTGCAAGGTCCTGGGTTCTCTCTCTCAGGGAAGGTAGTGGTTGGAGTGGTGGTAATATGGTTTGACTTTTATGGCACATACCTCGTCTCCCTCAAGATACCTTCAACTAGGCTGGTTTGTCTATCTTGCGGGTGATAGTTGAGAGATTGTTGGTCCCTTCTTTGCAGAGGTTGACCTCCTGGGTAATGGCTATGGGTACTGGAATGGAAACAGGTCTAGTAATGGTAGGAATGCTATACGCAGGGCTCATGTACTTACCTTCCCATCAATGGCATTTGGACAGTGTTTAGTACTGGTGATGGCAAAGATTATTCTTCAGTTCTTCACAGTAGTTGCTCCCTCATATGTATGGCCACAGAGCAGTCAAAGATGAGGACACATAGAGTGAAGACGTGGTCAAGTAACATAGCAATGGGGACTTACATGTAGCCAGAGCACACCTGTGAAGGGACAGCTTACCTTCAATACTACAGATGTAGTGATGTTTTCTTGTGCTGCTCCCTTAGGACTGTTTTCTGCTAGTCCTACCACACGGTTTCTCTAAGGCATATACTACCAATATTCTGCTCATCTGATGGTCACTGCTAGACATAGATCTGAGTTCATAGTTGTGGGACTCCTTTCCATTTATAGCTCCTAGCTTTAGTGAGAGGAACATAGTTTTAGACATCAAAGTGACCTCAAAGACCTTCAAGCTGAACTCCCTCGTTTTACTGATGAATAAACTGAGGCATAAATTGAGTAAGGATTTGCCTAGGGTCATACAACTAGTAATATCCAAGACAGGATACAAACATAGATCTTTCTGACACCTAGGTTATCTCTCCCCTGAGTCTTTAACTTAGGTGCTACCTCTTCCCTATTAGAATGAGCTCTATTATTTTTGCTATTGCTCAATTGTTTTTCAGTTGTGTCTAATTCTTCATGACCCCATTTGGGGTTTTTCTTGGCAAAGATTCTAGAATGGCTTCCCTTTTCCTTCTCTAGTTCTTTTTATAGATGAGGAAACTGAGGCCAACAGGATTAAATGGCTTTCCCAGTGTCACACAATTAATATCTGAGGCCAGATTTGAAACTCAGGAAGATGAGTCTTCCTGAGTCCAGACCTGGCACTTAATCCAATGTACCACATAGCTGCCCAGAGTGAGCTTTATCATTTGTCTTTTATATCTGAAGCCTAAGATTTATACTTCAGCTCTGTTAGTGATGAAATAAGTCCTTGACATATATTCAGTGTCACACAAATCTTCAGCTCCTCCCATAAAGAGAATTTGTCAGTTACCAAAGTCTTAGCTACATGAAGCATTTCTCCCCAGAAGGAGAATATTGGTCTCCAGAGGGCAAACTCTTTGGAAACAGAATACCCAGACAACTAAGCAAAGCATCCTGGAATATAATCTGTCTGTTGAACTGCCTTTATCCAGGATTCTATCCCTATTCTTTCTCTCAGACAACTATCTGACTTAGGGCTTAGAATGTGAGCTCCTTGAGAACAGGAACTGTCTTACTCTTCTATTTCTATATCTAATGTTTACTTAGCACAGTGCTTTACACATGAAAAAAGCACCCAATAAGATGCAATTTGTTCATTGGTTCATTCATTCACTGTTAGAAACTCCTGAGATCCTTTGGATTATCTCAAATGATAAAAAGAAGTCAGGGTGTGAAGCAAGAACAAAAATGCTTGAAATGAAACTACAGCTCCTTCTCAATCCTTTATTCCAAATTCCTGTTTTTATGGAGCCAGCAACAGGCCGCAAGGCTTTAAGTGTCCTATAAATGAAATAGGCCAAAGAGTGTTTTCTGGTGCTAACTCATCTTCCTACTTTCCATTCCACTTCATTCATCAATACACTAATACAGTGGAAGCACAAACCCACAGAAAATAACTTCTGATTTTAAAAAATTATTTTTTATCAATATAATATGAAAGATAATTTGGATTGCTGGCCCTCAGTAATACTTTTATGCCAACAGAGTCCAGAAAACCCCTTTTACTAGATATCTTGACTCAGTTATAATGAGTAATTTTGGAAATTTTCAGGGGATGAAGCAAGAAATGGGCATTCAGCTTCTAAAGACAAACACCAGGAAACGGGCAGAAGGGATCCCAGAAGTTTTCATCTTAATTTGAATACCTTATAGCTAGTTGCCCAAACTTTTGTTGCTACATAGTTTGGGCTTAGCAATGATAACAGGATAATAGCTCTGGAGCTGAAGAAGCCTTCAGAGGCTCTTACTACATCTTCTTTATTCAGTGAGGAAACTGAGATCCAGAGAGGCAAGGAGCTCTGCTCAAGGTCATACAGGTAAGTCAGCACTGAACTGACTCTAAAATAGTTCTCTCTCTACTGTACCATGACAGTGTAAGCCAGTTATCACCATTTTTTTGTGGGTCAGTTATTTCAATCGTGTTCAATTCTGTGTAATTCCATTTGAGATCTTCTTGGCATAGATACTAGATTAGTTTGCCATTTCCTATTCCAGCTAATTTTGCAGATAAGAAAATTGAGGTAAATGGGGGTAAGTGACTTGACCAGAGTCATAGGGCTAGTATCTGAGGCCATATTTGAAGTCAGGAACATGAGTCTTCCTGGCTACAGGCCCAGAATTCTATCCAATGCATTACCTAGTTGCGCATCTCCATTTTTAGAAGAAAAGAATAAAGCTCTGGGAGATTAAAAAACAAAACAAAATTTGTCCATTACCACATAGGCATAAATGAGACTAGAAATCATATCTCCTGAGTTCTAGAATAGTACATTGCTCCTCCCTCTACACCATACTGCCTCTCTTTAAAGATTTTTTTAATTAAAAGAGGGTGATATCTTTTTCCAAAGGGGATGAAATGCCAAACGATGGCACCAATGAGGATGGGGAATGGTGCCTTGTCTATAGGAGATACTAAGTTGTTGAATTGAATGAGGACCTTTGGGTACAGGAAGGTGGCTCCAAATTACTTTGCATAGGTAACTGTCTAATTAATTGTGAGGAGAAAGAAAGCAATGACGCAATACTTCACCTTATCTCCTAGGAGGCCTGGAAAGTAAAAAAAAGATAGAAAATAAAGAAATAATACAGCCTCTCCTGCCAGCTGGTAGCTTTTGTTTAGTTAGGCAAGGAGCAGCATCAGTGTCAGGAATACCAGCTGCCAGAAGGAAAGAAGAAAGGGAGAAGAGGTGAGGAGTTTCATATGAAAAATTAAATTAATTTTACCTTTTAAGTTAATACACAATATAGCAGCAGATGTGGAGGGAGTTGAAACTCCTCCTTGAGTTGTATCCCCTAAACTTTCTTGTTTTTGCCTTCAATATGAACATTAACCTATTTTACCAAATATTGGAACTAGTTTAATTAAGAAATAAAATACTCCAGATAATTCATTACTAGAAATTATTTACAGTACATGAATCAGAAAAGGGGTGGGGGGCAGAGAATGCAAGCAAGTTACTTTAATTATCCAAGGAAAAGACTTCTTCCCAGGGCTTTTCAATTCTGAAATAGCTTTATACTCCAAATTTTAAAAGCACCCTTTTTTGTTAGGGTGATCCCAAATGACTTACATGTCACAAAATCAGATCTTGAGTTATAATGGATCTACTAAATTTGACCTAGGAGATTTGAAGATGCCATGAGCTTTACTCATTAGCAAGAGACCATAAGTTCAAAAAAATAAAACAATGAATTGGACTAATGTTAAAACAAACAAACAAACAAAAAGCAGCCCCACAGAGGAGCCTAGGTCAAAATTCATTGATTTCATGAGTAATAATATAACATCCCTTTAAGGTTTGCAAAATGCTTTATTTAAGAGATCTCATCTGTGAGTCACTACAGTCCTACGAGGTAGATCCTATTAAAGTCTCCATTTTATGGATGAGGAAACTGAGGATGAGTTATTAAATGACTTGCCTGGGAGCATAGCCCTAGTAAGAAATCTCCCACTTTCCAATTCAGTTCTCTATCCACTAACTCATTAATTCTCTCCACTAACTCTATCATTAACTCATGATGTGGATGTGAAGTCCCTAAGAAATGCTTGAAGAGACATAAAGGAAGGCAATCTTAAATAATCTCTAAATGTTCTGATAGTCCTGTCCTCCTCTAAGTGGAGATGGGCCATAATGATGAGCAACATGGCTGACACCTACCAAATCACTTGGCATTTAACTCACAAGTGTTTTCTAATTCTACAAACATCTACAATGTCGGTTTGAATTATAAAAAAGTCCAACTATAAAACTTTCTAGTTAGTATTAAGAGTGGTAGCTTTGTGCAATGGGTAAAGAGCTGACCTTCAGGTCAGGCTGGCCTGGATAAATTATTGAATCTCTTTCAGTGACCCCAGAAAACAAAAAGCCATATATAAATTGCAAAGCAGTTGCTAATCTGCTTTGGTAGGGAGAGATACATTACCAGGGAGATTCCCATGCTAAGAACTGAGAGAAACAAAAATGAATTCTGATCTGCTTTAAAAAAAATTTTTTAACACTGGGCTAAACAGTCTTAAAGTCTCCTTTTGTTTAAAACCATAATAAGACTTTATTTATTTTACAGGGTTGTCATGAGACTCAAATGAGGTCATGCACATGTAACAGGGTCTGGATTTTGGCACACTTCCCATGTAGCTGCACATGTACATTGACCTCTTCTGTTGGGAAATATGACCCCTTGCCAAAGGACATACATGACCAGAGGCTTCTTTCTATGCTTCAGGTTCCTTTATCTGCAGATTGTGTCAAATACAATTAACAATTGAGCCAGGAAAGACTGCCCCCACTAGGGCAGGAAAAGCTGGAAAAGGTCTCCCTACTACCTTTTTAGGTCCTGCCTCAGTTGAAACATAGTTCTCCCTTTGGTTTAAAAGACAGTGAATTTCTCTCACCACCACCACCACCCTCCAAAAAGAATATGCAGCTGCTTTGTAAGCCCCAGATGGGACTTCAAGTCCTCAGAGGACTACTTCCATTTTATGAAAGCACATGAGCTTCCAAGCACGTAAGACTGAACAACAACCCTGAGAAATGGATATTCTTAAACAAGATGTTCTTTGATAACTATCTTGTGAGCCTGAGAGGTCTAGAGTTCTTGAGTTAGTGCCAGCTGCCTAATTAGAGGTGCTTCATGAAACCATAAAACTTTTGGAAGAGAAGACACACAACTGTCCAGATCAATTGCCATGAGGCAACTATACATGGAAGGATTAAAAAAAAATGTAAGTCATGCCCTAGTTGTTTAGGAGATTTGGACTTGGTGCAATCAATTTAGGTCAGAATTAAAAATGAAATATCTCTTTCTCTTCTGAAAGAATATAATGAGGGATAGGTTATTGTTTCAAGTTTAAGTACTTGAAGGGATGCTAGAAATAGTTATATTTTAATATCACATAGTACTGTCCAATCTTTTACTTTGTATAGATGTTGCTACATAGTTTGTTTTGTCTTAGCAAGTGATTACATGATAATAGCTCTGGAATTGAAGAAGTCCTCAGAAGCCCTTAATACATCTTCTTTATTCAATGTGGAAACTGAGTTCCAGAAAGGTAAGGGACTCTGCTCAAGGTCAAACAAGTAGTCAGCACTGGATTGACTCTAAAATAGTGCTCAATAGACTGTGCCATTGCAATGTAAGCCAGTTATCCCCATTTTTTGTTGGTCAGTTATTTCAGTCATGAACCTTTTGTAGTTTAAGCATTCCTTCTGTAGTGGAAAAAAATTAGTAGCTATCTTGTACCTGTCATCTACTTTCTATACTGATTATCTTCTCTTAAAACTCTAAACCAGTGGTTCCCAAATTTTTTTGGCCTACTGCCCCCTTTCCAAAAAAAATATTACTTAGCTCCCTGGAAATTAATTTTTCAAAATTTTAATAGCAATTAATAGGACCTGTGGTCTTCATCACCCTCCTGGATCGCTGCAGCACCCACCAGGGGGCAGTGGCGCCCACTTTGGGAATCACTGCTCTAAACTCTAAATCTTAAATTCTACGCAGTTGAGGAGTTTAGGAGACTCTAAACAGGTGCCAAAAAAGACAGCTAGGTGGTCCACTGATTAGAAGGGTGCGACTTATCTTCAAATCTGGCCTCAGACTCGAATTACTACCTGTGCAAACCTGGGTAAGTTATTTAATCCTGGTTGCCTCAGTTCCACATCAGTAAAAAGAGCTGGAGAAGAAAATGGCAAGCCATGCCAATATCTTTACCAAGAAAACCCCAAATGGGGTCATGAAGAGTTGGACACTACTGAAAAATTATGGAACAAGAAGATAAGTGCCATATGTAGGCATTATTTGAAAGATTTTCCCTAGAAATCCAAGGTAGGGGCAACTGGAGAGGACAGAAAAAGATTCCTAATTCCTGTCTCTTTGGGGTTAGGCTTCTACAAAACTGAGCCCATTCTATGTGAGGCCAAAGCTAGCACTATGTCTGACAGGCAGCACCCCTTTGATCACAGATCATATATGTAAAGTTCTTTGGTAACCCTAAAACACTATGTAAATATAAGATAGTGTTATGATTATTACTTTCCCTTTCCATAATGGTACAACTCCCTCAACAAAAATCAAGGTTCATAAGTGGCAGAACTGGGCCAAACCAGTTAGGAACATTAGTGTTCAAGGAATAATAATCATAGAAAAGGCAAGCAGTGATCAGTGTCCCTGGTGAGTTATTACAGGGGAATATCCCTCACTCTGAGCTAGATTGGACTTGGATTGTTTTTAGCCACATCAGTTCATTATCTAACCACATTTAAATTATTAAAAGAAGAACAAATCAATTGCACTGGTGTATGATTCTAAAAAATACTTCTGAGGGACATCTCCAGGTAAGGGAGGTGCAGAGAATTTTGAGTGAACCTAGGAAGGTCTAAAAAGGTATCACAGCCAACGTAGGATCATACAAATAAACAACTTTACCTGCTTGAGCTGGGAACCAGGGTTGACTTCTTATGTAGCAAGTTTGGAGATGGGAGGGAGGGAGAACAAATAGAGTTCTGGTTGCTTGCAGTTTTTCCTCCTGATGAGATTTACCCAGCTCCACAGAGGGAGGAAATGGCTTCCGTTTATCAGTTTTACCTAAAAGTGAATCAGAACACAAAGAGAAACCAGCTCACCCATGCTTAGCTAAAAGGTATTTTCCTTTTTAAAAAAATCTATATGTGTTTGTTTTTTCAATAATCTTGTCAGCTAGCATACTGCTTAGGAGTCTCCTATGTGTGTATTCTGTCCTGGGTCTCTTAAAAGAGGGGGTGAGCCATGGAGATGTGCTAATGGGAAAGTCTGCTAGTTTGCAAGCTGCCAAAGAAAATGGGTGTTGATAATGACAAATCCCTGGCAAATACATGAATGTTTTCTGGAGGTTATTGACCAGTACCAATTTTCAGTTTTCTGACACTCACAAAACCAGAAACATCCAGACCTATTTACACTCAGTTCGGTGTTTGCCGTTTCTTTAAAAGCCTGGGTAGTGCGATGCTGCCATCATGTGGTCATTTTGGTGGCAATCTCTGCCATAAGCCAGCTTTCCAGCATCTAAGAAAAGAAGTGGGTGGTTTTCCTTGAGAAGCTGGTCTCATCACTTTATGCTTCTGCTTCCTGGCGCTACTGTTCCTTCGAATTCTATTTACACTCTGGAATTACAAGAAGGCAAAGACCTTCACTTTTGTTTAGGTGATAATAAGAGTTCACATTTACATGGCCCATCGCAATTTTCAAAATGTTTCATATACAGTATATGGTTTCATTTAACCCTTCAAACCACTCTGTGAGGTAGGTATTAATAGCTCCATTCCGGTGGAAAATAAAGGTCAAGAACTATCTTCATATTTCAACCCCCAACTCTTCATACAATGCAGAAATTGGGTTTTCAAAAATGCTTTGTGATTGTTTGATTTTGTGAGGAAATTAAGAAAGTGAGGTTATGTGACTTGCCTAGGATCATACAGCTAGTGAGATGTAAATCCAAATCTTTTTGATTCTAAAACTGATGTGTTAGTAAGCTAGCATAATGCTGTGGTAAAATTAATTAATCAAAAAGCATTTATTAAGCACCTACTACTTGCCAGGCACTATGCTAAGTCCTGGGGATATAAAGTTGGTTTACAGAATTATTATTAGAAGGGATTTTACAAATCATTTAGTCTAATTGCTTCCTTTTCTAGTTGAGGAAACTGAGGCACATTAGAATGAAACCACTTCCCCAAAGGCATGCAGTTACTTAAAGAAAGACCTTTCTTTGATTCATAGTTCAATGTTCTTTCCAATATACTCTCCTGATAACTTGGCTCCTCTAAGACAAGATTTCCTAAACTTTGCTTAACGAGAAACTATTTTTAGCCTTCTACTAAAGGATAGGAGAGGTTGTTGGCAGATGGGCTATTGACCATTCATTATAGAATCATAGAATTAGAAGAAAACTCAAGAGGTCACATATCCTGGTCCCCAACCCCAGGTAGGTCCATTCATAGCCCATTGAATGCAAATGGCCATGGATCCTATCTTTATGACAGCTCAAGTTTAAATATCTTTAGGGTCAACTTACTTCTATCCACATTTTCTCAGGTTGTAGGTTAGGTCTATTTTCTCCTTTATTCTCCCCTCTTTTGAATGCGAGGGTAATTGGTCAGCATTCAGAGATGAGATTAAGAAACAAAAACTTGTCCACTGAGGGACCTTAGCAAGGATAAATTAGAGGGAACACTATAAGATAAATAGTCTTTTCTCACCTTTTTCATAAAAACATATTGGGATAGAAACTGGAATATAAATAGACTAAGCCTCGATTAAAAAGCATAACTTCTAAGAGAAACATTCCTGAAAGGTGATCATTCAACTTCTGTAGGAATAGCTTCAGTGATAGTTTATTACCTCATGAGAAAACCATTCCTGTTACTACACAGCTCTGACTATTGGGAAATTCTTCCTTACATTGAGCTGAAATTTACTAATATAATTTAAATCCATTGGACCAAATTTTATGCCATCTAGGGTCAAGCAGCATAAGCAATTCTACTACATAACTATCTTTCATGTTTGAAGATGGTAATCAAAGCCCACAGAAGTCTTCTTTTTTTGCTTAAGAGTTCTAATCAATGAAATAGACTATCCAATCATGACTTCAGACCACTGATGAAGCAAGGTACCCACCAACCCAGCACTGAGAAGAGCACCTGACTCAGAGTAGATGCTTAATAAATGCTTATTGTCTGACTAATATCCTTCGAGAAAGGTAATGGACTCAAGGTAGAAAAAGATGTATATTTTGGACAGTGTATGAATTTGATTTACTTGACTATATATTTGTTACAAGGGCAGCTAAGTAGTACCTTGGATAGTGTACCAGGCCTGGAGTCTGGAACTGACCTTCCTAAGTTCAACTCTGACCCCAGACACTTGCTAGCTATGTGACCCTGTGAAAATCACTTAACCCTACTTGCTCGAGATTCCTTATCTGTAAAATGAACTGGAGAAGGAAATGGCAAACCCTTTAGGACCTTTGCCAAAAAAATTCCAAAAGGGGTTGTAAAGAGTTGGACACAACAAAAAGGACTGAATAATAACAACAAAATATTTATTACAAGGGTTTTTGTTCTTTCTTTTTTAATTAGAATGGGGCTAGTTTTTTTTTAATTTTTCCTTTTTCCAGGATTAAAACTCCAAGTTTCTTCCATCAATTCTTATATGGCATGATTTCAAGACCTCTTATCATTCTGCTTTCTTTCCAATTTCTCAAATTTTTTTTAAATGGAGAAAATAGAATGCCAGCCCTACATGCTTCCACATGACCTGAGGCAATGAAACAGCAGAGCAAGGAAATGGCTCACATGACCTGAGGCAGTAAAATAGCAGAGTGCAGAATAGTCTAGCACATGAGACAATAGGGAAACCTGCAGTAGGGAGAGCAGAATCCAGCTGGACAAAACAGCTATAAGTTTCCCCACAAGAACCAGGTGGGCTATCCCCACAAAGTGTATACTGAGAGACCCAAAGACAGATGGGCCTACTCTAGGAACCAGAGAAGACTACACTAAAAGCTTCGAACAATACCCCCTTCATCCCAAGAGCAGAGCAGACCTTCCTCAAGGCAATAAGGGCAAAAAATAATAACTAGGAAGTGAGCAAAAGACAATGAAAAAAACTAACCTAAGAAAGTTACTTTAGTGATAGTGAAGCTCAAAATATAAATTCAGAAGAGAACAATAGTAGCAAAAAGGAAACTTTCAAAGGAACATAATAAAGAATGTTAGGTCCCAAAAGAACTCTTGGAAGAACTTAAAAAGAACTTATAAAAAAAGAAATAAAATAAATGATAGAAAGATTTAACAATTTGGAAACTAGAATGGGCTAAGTGGAAATGGAAGTTTAAAAAAAAACACTGAAGGAAACAACTCTTTAAAGTCTAGAATAGACCAAATGGAAAAGGAAACATAAAAACTCAAGGAAGAAAATAACTTCTTAAGAATTAAAATTGAGCAAATGGAAGTTAATAACTCCATAAGGCATCAGGAAACAATAAAAATCAAAAGAAGAAAAAAAAGAAGAAAATTTGAAACATCTCACAGGAGAAACATTCTAAGAAATACCTGAAAACTTTGATTAAAAAAAAGGAGCATGGGCACTATGCTGTAAGAAATCATCAGGAAAAACTGCCCTGATGTCCTCAAACAAGAGGAAAAATTAGAAATCAAAAGAATCTACCAATAACCTCCTGAAAGAGATCCTAAAATAAAACATCCTAGGATCATTATAGTAAAATTCAAAAACTTCCAGACCAAAGAAAATGTACTGCAAGCAGCCTAAAGGAAAGAATTCAAATATCAAAGCCACAGTCAGGATTACACAAGACCTGGCAGCTTCTACATTAAAGGACCAGAAGGAATGGAATACAATATTCCAAAAGGCAAAGGATCTAAGCCTACAACCAAACATCACATGCCCAGTGAAGCTGAGTATAACCTTCCACGGGAAAAAAGTGATACTTAATGAAATGGAGAACTTCCAGGCATTCCTGCCCCTCCCAAAAAAAACAAAACTCAGAACGGAAAAGAAAATTCAATGAGCAAATTCATCACTCAAGATAAGCATAAAAAAGTTAATAAAAGTGAAAACTTAAGGGTTTCATTAAGGTTGAATTGAATACATTCATACCTGGGAAGGTGATAATTAAGATAATTTAGGTATCTATAATACTTGAGATACTTAAGGTACTTAAAGTGTTTAAGATACCTAAAGTATTTGAGATACTAAAAACTTTATCACTTTTAGGACAGTAAGGAGTATACTTAGGAAGAATGAAGGGAGGAAGCAGAACAGGATGGATTGATAAAAAAAAATAAGGTTAGAGGAAAGAGGGATAACACAGAGAGAAGAGAAAAGGATAGACAGAAGGAGGTAAATTAGCTCCCATGAAGAGGCACCTAAATGTCAATAAAGTAGAAGAGAAGACAAGGATTTGTGTGGCAGACAATACTTAAACTTTACTCTCATTGGAATTAGCTAAAAATGGGAATGATGCCTTTATAGCATCATACAGCTATAGAAATCTACTTTACCTTAAGGGAAGTAGAAGGGAAAGAAGAATAAAAGGAGAGGAGGATGGACAAAAAGGAGAGCAATTTGGGAGAGGCAGTGGTCAGAAGCAAAATATTTATGAACAGAAAAAGGCCAAAAGGAAGGAGAGAGAAAAGGCTAAACAGGGTAAAGTGAAATACATTGTTAATAATCATAACTGTAAATGTGAATGGGATGAGCTCACCCATAAAATGGGAAAGGATAGCAGAGTGAATTATAAACCAAAACCCTGCAATATGTTGTCTACAAGAAATGCATTTAAAGCAAGGAGACACAGAGTAAAAGTAAGGGACTAAAACAGAGTCTATTATGCTTCAGTTAAAGTTTTTAAAAAATGAATGTAGCAATCATGATTTCAGATAAAGCAAAAGTAGTTGACCATACAAAAGGGTAACAAAAGCCTAAAATGAAAAAGCTAAAAATTAACACATGTTTCCATGTGTAGCTTCACAAGGACAGAGGACTATCACAACCCTTGATTTGGATATGATACTTCCCTTAACCAAGAGTAAGATCACATTTGTTTTTCTTGTTTGGGCAGCTATATTGCAGTGCTGACTGATATTCAGCCTATAACACATCATAGACTGTAGGTCTTTTTCACTTGAAGCTCTATCTGTATCTTTCTTCTAACCTAAGCACAAAATGGTACAGGTATGGATTGATAGCTTTGTTGCCCACTATCTAGTTCTGGGTCATGGATCCTATTCAGATGGCATACACATACACACACACACACACACACACACACACACACACACACACTCAGTAGTCCCTGACCCTATGTAGAAAAAGAGGAACAAGTTTAGAAGTAATGATTGTGAAACTCAGTTCCTAGGAACAGAATAGGGTATCAGTTCCAACCTCCAGTCCATTCTGAAACCTGCAGAGGAATGGCCAGGGCAACAATCCCATATGAAAGGGGGACATGCAGCTCTATAAATGAACAGAAGAGCTTTCCAGCTGGCTGAGAGGAGATGAGATCAGCAATAGACTACCATTGCTCAGACTCAAACCAAGAAAGGAAATTGCAGCATAGACCAGAGAGTCAGCAATCACACTTTGACCTAGAATAGACCACTTGGGGAGCACTGAAAATTTATAGATCCCCAGCTGAGCTGTCCCTGAAATCCTAGAATAAGACAATGTTTGATACCCCAAGAAATCAGCAAACAGACCAGCCCAGACATTTCCTTCTGAAGGGCACAGAACTGAGCCCTAATATGAAGGTTAAAGTCAAGAAATAGTCCTACTTTTCTTTAGAGTAAAAATTTAGAGCTTCTAGATTTTAAAAAAATGTTGAAAACAGCTAGAAAGAATTTAAGAGGGGGCAGCTGGGTAGCTCAGTGCACTGAGAGCCAGGCTTAGAGACAGGAGGTTCTAGGTTCAAATCTGACCTCAGCCACTTCCCAGCTGTATGACCCTGGGCAAGTCATGACCCCCATTGCCTACCCTTACCTCTCTTCTGCCTTGGAGCCAATACACAGTATTGACTCCAAGACAGAAGGTAAGAGTTAAAAAAAAAAAGGAATTCAAGAAACAATAAGCCACAATGAGGATAACACAAGACACAGCAGCTACCAGGAAAAGAAAGAAAGAAAGAAAGAAAGAAAGAAAGAAAGAAAGAAAGAAAGAAAGAAAGAAAGAAAGAAAGAAAGAAAGAAA
>NC_058133.1:372085631-372096900 GCF_016433145.1 Gracilinanus agilis | reverse complement strand
AAGGAAGGAAGAAAGAAAGAAAGAAAGAAAGAAAGAAAGAAAGAAAGAAAGAAAGAAAGAAAGAAAGAAAGAAAGAAAGAAGAATTAAGAGTTAGGACTATCATATCCCAGAAGGGAAAAGATATAGGCTTACAGACATGAATAACATATCCAGTAAAGCTGAGTATAATCATATAAGGGGGGAGAGTGAATATTAAGTGAAATAGAAGACTTTTAAACATTCTCATTGAAAATAATAGAGGTGTACAGAAACTTTGAAGTTCAAACATAGTAGTTAGGAGAAACATATAAAAACAAACACAAACAATAATAAAAAATGTCTTAAACAAGGATAAGGGCAGCTTAGCAGATAGAGTGCCAGATCTCTTCCTGATTTCAAATCTGGCCTCAGACACTTGCTAGCTGTGTGACCCTGGGCAAGTCACTTAACCCTTTTCCCCTCAGTTTCCTCATCTGTAAAATGATCTAGAGAAGGAAATGGCAAACCACTCCTTCTCTGTCATGAAAACCTTAAATGGGGTCATAAAGAGTCAAATACAACTGGAAAATATCCCAACAACAACAAAACAGGGATAAATTGCTTACATTCTGTTGTGGGGGTACTTAAGGTGCACCCCAGATTCAGGACAGTTACCCTTTGCAAGAATGCAAGACTCCATAACTTAGCTTAGAAATAAATAGCGAAATTTATTAATTTGGTATTCATGTTGAATTTGGCTGGGAGGACAGTGCAGGTGGTACACTGCCTCCTAGAGGGGATCTATTCTGGGCTTCTTATACCCTTTAGACAGCAGGAGCTATGTGACCATGAATGAGGGAATGGAATGAGGTTGGGCAGAAGTGGGGGATGTTTGTCACCTGACTGGGGCTAGAGGGATGTTTAGTGTCCCGGAGACACAGGGTGTGTACAGTTTAGGGGACAAGTAGATGTCCTAGATTACAACTTAATGGTATCAGAGCATAACTGGAAGATGTACATTTGTGTCCATCTCAAAATGTAGGGGAGAATCCAAGGGGGATATTTCTCTCAGGGGTCTTTCCTTATCATGAGTCCCTGATGCCCAGAGTCACCTTTTCCTCAGCATTACAAGAATGCAAGGAAGGAAAGGAATTTTCCTGCTTCCTATTTGACCTGAAACAACTCTAGGGTTTGGGGTGTCCAAGGAAAACCCAGGGTCCCATCCAATTCCTTATTTTTGAACTCTTACCTTCCATCTTAGAATCAATACTGTGTATTAGTTCCAAGGCAAAAGAGCAGTAAAGGCTAGGCAATGGGGGTTAAGTGACTTGCCTAGGGTCACACAACTAGGAAGTGTCTGAGGTCAGATTTGAACCTAGGACCTTCCATCTCTAGGCTTGGCTCTCAATCCACTGAGTCACCCAGCTGCCCCCTATGCCAATTCAAATATGGGGAAATGATACATGTGTATCCTATGAACCCTATCATTATCATGAAATCATAGCGGGAATCTAGTTAAACAAAAAATCTGGGAGTTCTGTTATGATAATCTTAAGAGAATAATAGAAATAATAGAAAAGGAAGAAGAATACATTGAGTGTGCATTTTTTAGGGAGAGGCAAGGAGAAAAAAAGATTAAGGAAAATTACCTCACATTGGATAGAAAAATCTATTTCAGTCAATAGGGAAAGAGAAGAAAAAGAGAAGAAGAGAGAATTAGAGGAAGGATAGACTAAGGGAGAGATTGGTCCTAAGCAAAACAAATTCTAATGTTACACAAAAATATTTCTAGTTCTTTTTAAGGCAGCAGAGTGTGGGAAACTGAAGAGATACCCATATGTAAATTGTTAAGCTATTGGAGAGTAATTGAAAAAGGTATAATATATAAATGGGATGAATACAATTGTGCTATAGGAAATGATGAAAAGGATGGTTTCAGAGAAACCTGAGACGACTTGGACAAATTGGTACAGTGTGTAGTGAACAAAACCAGGAGATTAACTTGTTCAAAAACAATGGGTAAAGACAACCCACTTCGAAAGAATTAGAGACTAGTCAGTGTAATAACCAGTCCCAATTCACCATAATGAAACATACTATCCACCTTATAATAGAGAGATAAGGTATTTAGAGCACAGAATGAAATAGATACACACATATGTATATACAGATATGTACATATATATATACATGAATATACAAAAACACATACATATTCCAATACAACAAATGATGTTTTACTCAATTATACACATGCATAACAAAGATTTTATTTTTCCCTCAGTCTCAACAGAGGGGTAGGGAAAAATGGAGGGAGGAAGGAAGTTTGGGGGAGAGAAAAGGCAGATTTTTACTGATTGACCAATATATATATATATATATATAATTTTAAAAATTAAAAATAAATTATATTGGTGGCAATCTCCTAATCTAACAGTCTAATAATCTTTGGAAAGGAAATGGAAATGTGATTATTCTGACATGACCTAGTCCTGTCTAAGGGCTCACCATCTGTGTAATGAACCATTCTAGAATTTTGCAAGAGATTAGTCACATTCACTAGCCCATAGTATGTAGAATGCATTTTCTTCCTCATTGAAAATCAGGACAATATTTGCCTGGACTAGCCTTTCTCTCTTCTTCTTAAATTCTCCAAATTCACTGAGAGATTCAGTAATTCAGTAAAAATTCTTTTAGTATCCCCTATTCTTTTCCAATATTCCTAATTATTCCCTTCTTTCTAGATAATTTGAATTCTAGTCTAGTTGGTACTCTTTTAACATATCATTTATCATGGGTTTAATTTTCTTTTTTAAGAATAAATTTTGTTTATAAATAATATTTTTTTAATATCACGTCTGTTTCCCAATACATCCCTCCCCCCAGTCAACCCTTAAAACAAAGAATAAAAAAGAGGGGGAAAAATAATTCAGGAAAACTGAACACATCCAGAAAGTCTGATAATGCATGCAGTATCCCACAACTTCAACAAAGTAAGCAGGGAGGTATTTTCTCATACCTCTTCTTTGAGGACAAAGTTTATCATTATAATTTCCCAGCATTCAATTTTGATTTCTTTGTTATTTGTATTGTTTGCTCAGTTTACATTATTGTAATCATTGTGTGCGCTGCTTTCTTGGTTCTACTTATTTCACAAGGCATTTTTTTCACTGAAGTCCTCCCATGCTTCTCTATATTCATCATATTCATTGTTTCTTACAGTTCAGTAGTCTTCCATTATGTGTATGTAGTGGGCATTTGTTCAGCCATTTCCCAATCAAAGGGCATCTAATTTGTTCCCAGTTCTTTGGTATTACAAAATGTATTACTCTAAATATTTTTTATTTATATTGGACTTTCCTTTTTATCGTTGACATTCTTGTGGTCTATCCCTATCAATGCCTTCCCTCTGAGAACACATCCAACTTCCACTGTATACATCTTCTAGATATGTAGGAGTTTGCTTTCCTTTAGCATATGAATTCCTAGGGTTTGGGGATTTTTTTTTTTTGCATTTCTTTGAATCCCCAGCCCTTAGTATAGTGCCTGGCATATTGTCAGCACCTAATAAATGATTGACTGACCGACTGACTGATCTCTGGAATAAATGGCATGGATATTTAGTTCAATTCACTCTTAATTGTTTTTGTTCTATCCTATTTAGGATGAAGATTTTCTTCCTGATAGAGAAAAGAGAAGAAAAATAGTTCTGTTTTCTCTCTGTCATCTGTGATTATCATCTCATCCAGCCTAAGTAATTGGATTTTTCTTCCTTATTCTTCTCTTTGCCCATAACATAACTTTTTCATTTTTGTGAAACCTCCCATTTCTAGGTGCTTATTGCATCTATCTTCTCTCCTTTCTTTCCTCAATCAAAATTTAGCTTTCAGAAAAAGTGAATATTCATTTACACTTTAATGTGAATTTTAAGTAAGTAGATGATTTCTTCCACAGGTACTAGCATTTTAATTTTTATTTCCAGTAGTGGCATGAAAGAATATCCCCATTAATAGACTTCAGCAAACAGCTAAGATTTACAGGTAGGGCAGGATGCCCTGGAATCTCACTGCATGGAGAAACTGCCTTTAAAGAAAGTCTTGTACCTGCTGTGAATCATTAGAACTAGACTGGAAATAAGGATTTCAGGGTTTGAATCCCATCAGTGACACTTCTTAGCTGTATAATTCTGGGCATTCCACTTAAACTCTGAGCTTCAGTTTTCTCATCTGTAAAATTGCAATGATAATAACACCCACCACATAAAGGTTGTTGTAAAGATTGAATGTAATCATGTAAGTAACTCACTTTGAAAGCTTTAAAGCATTATATACACATTATTATCAGGAGCAATCAAGTGGGATCTCAACAGAGTAATTAATGTTCTTATAGAATACTGTCCATACCTGGGTTAGGGTTGTTTATTTTTATCTTTTTAGCACTTTTCTTTCCTCTCATTCCTTCTTTTTTCTTCCACAGATTTCAGAGAATTTTGGAGCTGAAGCTACTTCAAAGATAATTTTATTCTAACTCCTTCATTTTACAAATGAAGAAACAGCTGCCCAGCAAAGTCAAATGATTTGGCCAAGATTACAAAATAAATTTGTTACAAAATCAAGACTAGAACTCGCTCATTTGACTTCTAGTTCAGTGTTATTTCAATTCTATCTCTTGCAATGTTGAATATACTCTAACTTTTCCACCTTTAAACCAGAAATAAAATGATATACTGGCTTTGTAGTCAAGGAGACCAGGGTTCAAGCATTGCCTCTGACACATACTGGCAATATGACCATGGACAATTCACTTAACTGCTCAGTGCACACAAACAACTTTCTACAACTGCTTTTATAAGTACCAAAAAATTGCTATTTCAAATTGGTAGAAGTAATTTCCATTCTGGGAGTCCCTCATACCCATTCAGTCAAAGGATCCCCTCCCTCACTTGAAAGAAAATTCTTTTTCAAACTTCTTTCTACCTAGTGATGGGCTGGAGCTGGCTCCTACCAGCTCCCAAGCAATTTTCAGTGTATTTACGCTTTAAGCAAACACTACAAATCAGACCTCGATTTATGGTTTTGTTGATTATCTAGACTTAAGAAAGTGGTGGAGAAAAATGTTAATTATGTAGATTAAATTTTAAAATATCATGATACATTTAAGAGTCAATTGTTAAACATTTGCCAATACTGTCCCTATTTCTCTTTTAACTAAGCTGAATAAATTTTTAAACCCTTGTCTTTTGTTTTAGTATGATGCTAAATGATGATTCCAAGGCAAAAGACTGGTAAGGGCCAGGAAATTGGGGTCAAGTGACTTTTCAAGAATTTGAAGCAAAGACTACTCATTTACAGGCCTGGCTCTCTGTCACTGAGCTACTTAGCTGCCCCTAAACTAAATAATTCTTAAATTATCTTGTTGCTATCTTGTTCCTAAACTATCTTGTTGCTCCCCATTCTGCCATGACCCTTTTTACCCAAAGTCAACTGAAAAGAAGCAAACTATTTAAAAAGTATCAAAACATAAATTTTTACTCCATCCACTGTATTTATCTAAGGTCTACCATATTTGGATTCAAAGCGATTGTGGAAAAGGGAACCATATCTTGGTTGGGCTCATTCCATCTGTGTGTTCCCTTTGTTATCAAATGAGTTAATATATGTAAAGTACTTTCAAGCCTTAAAATACTATTATTAACATTATTGTTTTTTAAATTATGATTATGTTATGCCTAAAGGGTTATAAAACAAAGCATCGTGTTTGTTCCAGTAATACCACTCCTAGGTCTGTATCCCAAAGAGATTTTTTTTAATGGGAAAGGACTTGTACAAAAATATCTATAGCTGCTCTTTTTGTGTTGGCAAAGAATGGGGAACTAAAGGGATGGCCATTGATTGAGGAATGGCTAAAGAAATTGTAGTATATGATGGTGACAAAATACTGTTATGCTGTAAGGAATAATGAACAAGATGATTTCAGAAAGAGCTAGAAAAACCTACATGAACTGATGCAGAGTAAAATAAACAGAACCAAGAAAACATAGTAACAGCAATATTGTGGACTGACTAAATGTGATAGACTTAGCTACTCTCAGCAATAAAATGATCCAGAACAATTCTGAGAGACTAATGACAAAGAATGCTACCCACCTCCAGAAATAGAATTGTTAGAGTAGGAATGGAAGACAAAAACACACAATTTTTCACTTGTTTGTTCGGGTTTATGTTTTGCAGGTTTGATTTTATAAAAGTAGTCACTAAATGAAAAATATGGAAATGTGTTTTACGTAATATATGGCTAACACAGCTTCAATTGCTGGTCAGCTCTGAAAGGAGGGACAGAGATAATTCGCTTAATCCCAATTGCCTAGCTTTGACTGCTCTTCTGCCTTGGAACTGATAGTTAATATCAATTCTTAGACAGAAGGTAAGGGATATAAAAAGGAAAAAGAAAAGAAAAACAGACAAGTACATACCACCCAAAGGCTTAGAGAATTTCAAGCTCCAAGGCTGTCCATCAGCCAACAGCTTAACTCTCATTCAGAGACCAAATGATTGGAACTATTCCTTACCCTCTAGTCCAGAACTATAGTTGCCAAGCAGCATGAATTCAGAAGTAGAAGAAATATTGTAGGGGATGTACATCTGCAATCAGCCGAATACAGTGGAAAGAATTACTGGATTTGGAGTTAGATAACCTTGGTTCAGATTCCAGTCTGTCACTTACTATCTGTGTAAACTAGGGCAAATCACCTCACCTATATAGACCTCTATTTCTTTATCTGTAAAATGAGGAAATTGGATTAGATAAACTCTCAGGTCTTTTGTAGTTCTAAATCTATTAAGGTGCCAAGGTAGGTACTGGGGATAGAATAAGAGAAGGAATAAAAATACCTTGTACTTAAGGAACTTACTTTCCACTAGTAGAAAAAGAAAAGAGATACATCTGCAAATGAATAAACAAAAAATGTGTAGAAAATAAATGCAAAGTAACATGGGGCACTAACAACTAAGGGAATTGAGAAAGACTTTACATAGGACCACTTACATACAGGAGGTGATGCTTAAACCTTGAAGGAAGATAGTAGTTCTAGGGCTCAGAAGAGAAGTGAAAAAAGCATTACCTGAGGAAAGCCTGGCAAGGACACAGAGGAACCAAGTTGGGAGATGGGATGATATGCACAGAGAACATTAAATAGGCTGATTTGGTGGAGTTGTAGAGTACGTGATGGAAAGTAGTATGTATTCATCCTGTAAAAATAAGTGGGATGTTAGAATGGAAAGAATTATAAAGAGTTTATATTGCATCCTATAAGGAGGGAGGATAGAAACTGCTAGAGCAGAGAAGTGGTATGGTCAGAACTTTAGGGATATTTATCTGGCAGCAGGGTGAATGATGAATTGGACAGGGAAGAGTTTGGAGGCAGGATATCTAATTAGAAGGATGATTTTCAAACACTTTAACTTCCTTCTCTAAAATCTAGTGATATCAAAAGCAAAGTCATTTAAAGAATTTTAGAGGCATGGAGGAATTATGAAAGAAAAAATTATTACAATTGTCCCAAAATCTTTCTGAGAGGGAAGTAATAGCTATGTGAAAAAGAGCATAAATTTTAGGTGGGAAATCTGACCGAAAAAGACTGCATTTGTTTTGCAACTTACATAATCAGTACACAAGTGAACGGTTCTGCTTGGGTCCCTTGAATGCTGTGGGACTTTGAGTCTCCTTGAGTTGAGACAGACAAACTCCCCTTGTATGGCCACTTAAAAGAAAAAAAAAAACTGATATTAGCCTAAAAATAAGGATTCGCACCCTGAAATGGCTCATTGAGAAAACCAAGCTGTCACATCTCATGCCAATGACCCTTCCATTATTTTCATTATGCCTACCCTTGTCCCTGACACTTACCTTATCTCTTCTCTTCCCCATTCCCACTATTTTTAAATTCTCAAAATGAGTCATTTTACAGAACAGGATGATATGATTATCCAGGTACATAGCATCTGACCTGTACTTCTGGGGGAGCCAAAATGCTCTTTTCCCAAGTATATGGTTTAGTGTGGGTGTTAAACTCATATCCCTTTTGATTGAGTCATACCATAGAATCCAATTAAGATTGTACAGGATTGTGTTGTTCTTGCTCACACCACAAGATGTAGCCTTATATCACTTGGAAGGAGAAAGAACGTTATGAATTCAATTAAACATCCAAAGTCTGAATTTTCAAGCTCCTGATTTCTTAAGCAGGATATGTCTTGAATGCACTTTATAGGAAATGGTATAAAAAGCATACCTATGTAATGGTGTCCTAGACCCAGCTCATATCAGTTCATGACAAACAATTGTTCAATTTTCAGTGTGAGCATTTACACCACAGAAATTGGCAAATGCTACAAGTAATGGCTTGATTTATTATTTTGTTGACTGTCTAGACTTTTAAAAATTGTGGAGAAAATATTAGCAGTACAGATTAAATTTAAATATGTTTTAAGTGCCTTTTTTGGAGAGCTGGTTGTTAAATATTTTCCAGCATGCCTTTCACTTTATGTCTCTCCATTATTTCTTGACCTGTTTAGCAGCCATCAGATTCTCAAATATGTAATACTCAATATAACCCAGGCACATCTGGGTTCTCTGTTGGATTTGGGGGGGGGGGATTTGGGGAGGGGGAGTTGATGAGTCATGCATTTAGAGCAGGGAAATGTAGAAGAATAAAGATACCAGTGATAGACTGGGAAATTTTTTATTCTGGCAACCCAAATGTTGTTTTTGCTAACGGGTGGGTCTACAACCAGACACTGAATTCCAGACATATATACTCTTGGTTTTCAATCTGGTTTTCAATCTTGGTTTTCATTTATTAAGTTGTTACAAGGGGATGAGGAGAATTAGTTACTTTATTCAGGAATTCACCACTAGGTTCCTTCAAAAGAGTAACTTTCTTTGTTATATTGCAAATGTGACTGTTTTTTTAGCCTAAAACTTGGCTTTAATGTAATTTTTCAGAAACATAACCACACAAAAAGTGTTCCTGTTTTTCACTAAACCTTTGTCTATGTGTGTGATTTCAGGATGCTTTGATGAATTTTAGAGGAGCTTCTTCATTCAGTCCATAAGTCTTTACTGAGGGTCCTACTAGGTGTCAGGCACTTTATTCTACACCACACTTGACTCCTTATTCTTTGTGTCTGAAAACATAGATCATAGCTTTAGAGTTGGCAGGGCCATCTATTATATAGTCTGATCATTTTTGTAGATAAGAAAACTGAGAGATTCGAGGCAATTAAGATGATACATGTAATGGGTATTAGAGGGAGGATGTGAACCCAAGTCCTGTAACTGCAGAGCTGGCACTCTTTCCACTGTACCATACAACTTCTCTCTATATTAGTACTTTGAAACCATCCCTCCATTTCACCAAAAGTATGCATTTGCTGTACTAGATATGAATATCTGTTCACTAGTGTTGTGCCCTTAGAGGCATCCTCATCAAGATTGGTGGCTAAAGCCGAAGTAAACTAAACTTCAAGAAAAGGCATAAACATTCTCATCTGCCCATAGAAAGTTTACAATAAAAATTCACACAATGGCAAGATGGTAGCTTCAGAAGACAAAGAAATCAGTTTCATGCCCTGGGTTTCCTGCCTTGGGGTACAAGCCATGGGAAGCTATATTATTGATTCCATTGAGTGAGCATAGTTGAACCATTTCCATAATGTAAGCTGGTCAAATGCATGTGATGTTACTGCCAGATCTAGTGGTCAAAGGTCCAAGGAGAACAAAATAAATTATGCCCTTACACCCAGTATAATGTTTAATTGCCCCCTTGGGTAATCCATCTGGGGGCAAAGCTGCAGTTAAAATTGTTATGAGTGGATCAGTATTGACATACAGCGATCCTCTATACCAAGACAAACAAGGTTCACACTTAGTGTTTTAACTTTACATTCAGAGATAGATGATGGATG
Source organism: Gracilinanus agilis (assembly GCF_016433145.1). Taxonomy (NCBI): domain Eukaryota; kingdom Metazoa; phylum Chordata; class Mammalia; order Didelphimorphia; family Didelphidae; genus Gracilinanus; species Gracilinanus agilis. The sequence goes on along the minus strand of NC_058133.1, from coordinate 372,086,976 downwards.
ATCCTTGATTTAGTTGGGCAAGATGCACTTGGCTAAGATATTAAAGATAGCATTGATAAATGAATGGCAAATAATTTCCAGCTGAAAGACAGACTTTCACTTCCCTCCACTATAAGAAGGAACACGTAGAGTCACAACCTGCAATAAAGATTGAGGAGTCTTATAGCACTCATATTGCAGGACTTCCCTTCCAATGTCTTTGAGCCACAACACAACATTACTTCTTCACAGTAGCAGCTTTGTTTCACATAGAGTGATCTGACTCTGTACTAGGAAGGCCACCTATACCCTGAAGTAAAATTTCTGAGGCTTCCTAGTCTCACGTGGTTTTTCTAGAAATTGCCTACCCTTTAAAAAATTATTCATTTTTTAATTGAATCTGGCAGTCATCAACAAATGCTAACATTTCAAAATGCAAAGAACAAAAAAAGGATTTTAAATGAAATCAAAAGCATTTGTTAATTGCAGTTCTTTTTTGAAGTATATGTTAAATTTAATAAGATGCTGACAAAGTTGCTATTTATGACTCTGAACTTTTTTCTACATATTTTCCGTGTTTTATCAATGCTTTTTTCATCCTTTTAAAAATCTATATTTATGGGAGATATGCTTCAACACTTATTTTCTGAAATCATAATTAGTTACTGTGTTGATCAGAGTTCTGAAGTTTTTACAAGTTGTTTCCCTTTACACTACTCTGGTCATCATGTAAATTGGTCTTTTGGTTCTACTCATTTTACTCTGCATCAATTCATGTAAGCCTTTCCAAGATTCTCTGAATTTTTCATGTTTGTCATTTCTTATAGAGCAATAAAACTCCCTTACATTCATAAAATAAATGTAAGCATGTAAGAATGGATGTTAGCCTCAAAACTTGGAAAATCTGGGTTCAAATGCACAAACTATGTAACTATGGGCAAATCACTTAACCCCTCAGTGCTTATCCAGGCAATCTAAGATTTTAAGTTGCAAAGAAGGTATTGACCTTCATTTGTAGAGGGAATTTCCTCACCTAGGAGCTCCCTGTGCCAAAGCAATCACAGGTCCAGTCCCTATTCCAATACCTTATACCATAATTTGTTTTTTTTATTAGACATTTATTAATATTTGTTTTTAACCTGTTTACATACTTTATGCCCCTACTTTCCCCTTCACCCTCCACTCTCCCCCCACCCATGGCCAACGCACATTTCCACTGGTTGTAACATGTTTCCTTGTTCAGGGTCTATTTCCCATTCATGTCCGCCTCAGCCCATCCATTCAAGCAATTGTTTATCTTATATGTTTCCTCTCCTGCAGTCCTTCCTCTGAATGTGGGTAGCATCTTTACCATAAATCCCTCAGA
>NC_058133.1:372051896-372085231 GCF_016433145.1 Gracilinanus agilis | reverse complement strand
TTGATTGTTTCTATGATTTCTTCTTTGACAATTTGGTTTTGGAGAATCATATTGTTTAATTTCCAAGTGGTTTTTGATTTGCCTGTCCAGGTGCCCTTACTAATTATTATTTTTATCACATTTTGATCTGAGAACGTTACATTTATTATATCTGCTCTTTTGCATTTGTTTGCCATGATTCTATGCCCTATTACATGGTCAATCTTTGTAAATGTACCATGTGCAGCTGAAAAGAAGGTGTATTCCTTTTTGTCCCTATTTATTTTTCTCCACATATCAATTAAATCTAATTTTTCTAGGATTTCATTCATCTCTCTTATCTCTTTCTTATTTATTTTTTGGTTTGATTTATCTAGATCTGAAAGAGGAATATTTAGATCTCCCACCATTATGGTTTTACTATCTATTTCCTTCTTGAGCTCTGCCAGTTTCTCCTTTATGAATTTGGATGCTATACCACTTGGTGCATATATATTGAGCAATGTTATTTCCTCATTGTCTATACTGCCTTTAATCAGGATGTAATGACCTTCCCTGTCTTTTTTAATCATATATATTTTTACTTTGGCTTTGTCAGAGATCATGATAGCCACTCCTGCCTTCTTTTTCTCATTTGATGCCCAAAAGATTTTGCTCATACCCTTAACCTTGAATTTGTGTGTGTCTACCCGCCTCATATGTGTTTCTTGTAGACAACCTATGGTAGGATTTTGGTTTCTGATCCACTCTGCTATTTGTTTCTGTTTTATGAGCAAGTTCATCCCGTTCACATTCAGAGTTACAATTGTTAGTTGTGTATTCACTGACATTTTTGTATCCTCCCCTAGACCCACTCCTTCTTATTACACTATTTTCTTTTACCCCAGTGGTTTGCTTTGAGCTGGTATCCCTTATCCCCTCCCTTGATTGACTTCCCTTTCTGCCCCCTCCCTTGTTGTTCCCCTCTTTTTGTTCTTTAAAGACCAAATGAATTCCCTTCCCCTTCTTCCCCCCTCCCTTTTTTGGCCTCCCCACTTCCCTGTTCCCTTTGATTTATCCCTTCTGACTTTCTCAGTAGGGTTAGAGTTTTTTATCCAAATGGATAATAAAGCTACTCTTCCTTCTCCGGGTTGATTACACTGAGAGTAAGGTTTGATTATGCTCTCTTCCTCTCCTTCTTATGGTATTATTTATCCCCTCCCCTTCCCATGCCCTCTTTGTGTGTAATAGAATATCTTATTTTTCTTATTTACTTGGATTTTTCTTGGTGTCCCCTACTATTCCTCCCCTCTTTCTCACCCCCCATGTCTTCTTAGACCATTTAGTATCCTGTCCTCTCCCTATGAATTATTCTTCTGGTTGCTATAATAGTGAATATTATAATAGTGTATAGAGTTCACTACAGAGAATTATACATAGCATTTCTCCACCTAGTAATACAGATAATTAGATCTTATTTGTGCCCTTAAAGAGTCAAGCTTAAAAGACTATGAGTTTTCTTTCTTTTCCCTCTGTTTCTTATTTACCTTTTCATCTTTCTCTTGATATCTGTGGTTGAGGGTCAAACTTTCCATTTAGTCCCGGTCTCTTTTGTGCAAAAACTTGGAATTCTTCAATTTTGTTGAATGCCCATACTTTCCCCTGAAAGTATATGGTTAGTTTCGCTGGGTAGTTGATTTGTGGTTGCAGGCCCAGCTCTCTTGCCTTTCTGAATATTGTATTCCAAGCCTTGCAGTCTTTTAGCGTTGAGGCTGCCAGATCCTGTGTGATCCTTATTGGTGCTCCTTGATATTTGAATTGACTCTTTCTGGCTTCTTGTAAGATTTTTTCTTTAACTTGAAAGCTCTTCAATTTCGCTATTATATTTCTGGGTGTTGACTTTTCTGGGTCCAGTGTAGAGGGTGTTCTATGGATCCTTTCAATGTCTATATTGCCCTCTTGTTGTAGAACTTCAGGGCAATTTTGCTGAATAATTTCTTTAAGTATGGAGTCCAAGTTTCTATTAATTTCTGCCTTTTCTGGAAGACCAATGATTCTCACGTTGTCTCTTCTAGACCGGTTTTCTTGGTCTGTCACTTTGTCATTGAGATATTTCATGTTTCCTTCTATTTTATCAGTGTTTTGACTTTGTTTTATTTGTTCTTGTTGTCTTGAGAGATCATTGGTTTCTAAATGTTCGATTCTAGCCTTTAAGGACTGGTTTTCGGCTTTAATGTTTTGGTTTTCAGCTATAATTTTTTGGTTTTCCTTTTCAATCTGGTCATTTTTGGTCTTCAGTTGACTTGTCTCACTTTCCAATTGTGAAATTCTGCCTTTTAAACTGTTATTTTCTTGCCAGATTTCTTCCATCTTCCTCAGCATTTCATTTTTAAACTCTTCCATAGCTCGTGACCAGCTTTCATTTTTTTGGGGAGGTTTGGGTTTTTGTTTTCCCTCCTCTGTTGTCTGGATTTTCTCTGTGTAGAAGTTGTCCAGTGTTCCAGAGTTTCTCTTGATAGTCTTTTTCTTCTGGACTTCCTTATTGCTGGCCATTGTTGGCCCCGCCCCTTTTCCGCTTTGTCTTTGCACTCAGGGTCTGCCTGCGCCTTGCAAGCTCCGGGGGGCTCCGGGGTCTCCTTGTCCTCGGGGTCAGGCCTCCTGGTAGTTCCCGGTCTGCCCCTCTGCCCGAGGTTCCTTCAGCAGTCTTTGGGGCTGCTTCCGCTGCTGCGCTCCCTCCACACCAGGTCCTCACTGGAGGTCCAAGCCTGGGCTGGAGATCGTTATTCAAGCCTAGGGCACTGCCTTTGCCTGCACAGATGCTCTTAGGGCCCTGCCTTCACCCCTGCAGAAGGTAGTGAAAGTCTGTGGGCTGGAGATCTTTATTCTCACCTGAGGCGATGCCTTCAGCACTTGGGAAAGACCATGTTTTAGAGGCCTTTGTCCCGGCCCCAGGCGGTGCCTTCTCCCACGTGGAGGCTTGGGGAAAGTCCCTGCGCCCCCAGCCACTTGGGGTCCCTCCTCTTGCAGCACACAGGTACAAGCCCCGGGGCTGCCAGTGATTATCTGGTTGCCCCAGTCCTGTTTTCCCACTTGTGTGTTGGTGTTGTGCAAGGTGTGCGGTGTGGGGCGTTGGGGAGGGGCTTCTTCCTCTCGCGTTTTAGTGAGAGCTGTTTCACCCCTTTATAGCGTGGAAATGCCCCGATTCTGCGTACCTTCAATGCTGCACCCTGTTGTGGGGTTCCTTCGTTCTTCTGGACTCGGTTTTATTTTCCCCCTTGAGGAGTTCTGTATGCTTCGGTCAGGAGAGATCGAGCAGCTGCTCCTTACTCTGCCGCCATCTTAACCAGAAGTTACCATAATTTGTTTATCTATCCCCAAGTGATGCATACCCATTTTATTTCCAATTCTTTGCAATGATACAAAATGCCTGTCATTTTCCCCCTTTATCCCTCTTACACGTTCTATCCTATCCTCCCCAACCTGCCACAGATAGATAAAGAACCTTCACTGTCCAGACCTCCCAGCAAACATTCCCTTAGTGGCACTATTCTTCAGCATCAAAGTTCTGTATAGTACTGCTAATGGCAGAGATCATTTCACAGGAAAGCCTGAAGAGAATTTTTCAGTTTGCTGCCTACTGAATGAATTCCAGCTTTAATAGTCAAAGACAATGGCTTAAATCAGTGGTGCACAAAGTTTGTAAGTAGAGCAGGACTTTTAATGCTAGAATCCTAAAGGGAAAGAGAGATCCATTGGCCTCCCCACCATGACCCTTTTCCTCAAGTGTGGGAAAGGGGCCTCCCTGTGTTTTTCTGAAAGCTAGCAAAGGCAGCCTCTGTTTTTCTATTGATTCCCTGGAGATTCAAGATTGCTACAGGAGGGAGCTAATGGGAAGGAACCAGGTAGCAGGCATTGTGTTGTCAGCAATGAAAGGCATGGATGAGATGATACTGATTACAAGTACTGAAGGAAAAGGAGAGAGCGGGGACCTGAAAATGGTTGAGGGAAGAAGGACATTATGCCCTGTGAGCCCAATGAAAGTGGATATTGCATATCGAGCACCCTCTTGGGCATTTATCCTTCAGAGGAGAGGTCTGACCTCCCAGCAAATGGTTTGTCTTCTCTCACAAACCCTCTACCTGACCACAGAAAATGGCCCTTCATCATTTGCACTCGATTCAACCCAAACTCAAGTTCCCAATAACAAAGAAAAGGGTCAAAATAGCTTTGTAAGTTTAGGGTGTTTATCCCTATTCCTGCATCCTCTAAGACGTTCTTCATTTCCATCTTTATCATTTTTGTTAATTCCTTAGGTGTGAAGTAAAGCCTCCAAGTTTTAATTTCATATTATATTCTTCTATTATCATTAGTGATTTGGAGAAAACTTCTGTAGGGTTGTTAATAGATGGCAATTATTTTTTTAAAACTGTTGGAGGGTCAGGAAGGGAAAGGAAGTTAACAAAAATGATGGCCCCCAAAAGAGGGCCATTGGAACATTTTTAAAACCAAAGAACAGAAGTAAACATACAAATGGGATAATTTTTAAGGTAAAAAATAGAATTTATTACATTTGCAAAATAAAAATGTAAGCATTATAAAATGAAGAGTTATATTTTCACATAGAATGCTCTTTTTATGTCTTGAATGATAATACATGTATAACCCAGATCAAATTGCTTACCAGCTCTTGGAGTGGGGAGAAAAGGGAGGAAGGGTGACAAGTTGGATCATATAACTTTGGAAAACTTACATGGAAATTGTTATTACACATAATTGGTAAATAAATAAATAGAATCCTCTTTGTGTGTTCTGCTGTTTTCATGGAAATGCTCTTTTTCTGTACTAAAGTTCAGAATTAAAAATTAAATTTAAAAATCAATAAAACTAAAAAACAGAGAAAAAAATCTTCATACTCTCAGGCTACTACTAATCTGTCAGGAAATGTTTTTCAGTCAAATACTTGTGCCAGTTCCTTATATGCAAATTTTTAGGAATATATTTGAGGTAAAAACAATTTTAATTATCTGACCTTTTTCTTATTCTACATGTATTTATTTAACGATTTTATATTTATTTATCCTTTATATATACACAAATATATTTGCATTTACATAATGTTTTAGTGTTTGCAGAGTGTTTTTTAAAACATCATTTTATTCAATCCTCCCAACAATTCTGTAAGGCAAGTGCTTTTATTATTCCCATTTTACAGATGAGCTAACTGAAGCTGAGAAGTCAAATGACTTGCCCAAAATCACACAGCTAATAAATGTCTGGAATGAGATCTGAACTAAGGTTTTCCTGATTCCAATTCTAACATTCTAGTCACTTCAGGATTTATCTGCCCCATTGATAGAATGTAAAATTTTGTTTTTCTGCTCCCAACACTTAATACTGTCGCATAGAAGGTACTTATATAATTTTGACTCAGATTTCTAAAAGCCTATTCATTAGTCTGTTCTCACTTGCTGGTACTGGGGGTTTTAGTGAACTGCAAGTTCAATGAGTCAGTGTGAGGCAGAAACTAAAAAAAGGTAAAGCAATCTTAAGAGAGCTGCATTAAGAGAAGATTAGCTTTCAGGAATGGGGAGGTCCACCATTCTCTAACCATATCAGAACTCATCTGGAATATTATGTTCAATTAAGGGTGCCACTACATAAAAAGGACACTGATAAGCTGGAAGGAAAACATAGTAAAGGGCCCTTGAGTCCATAACATGTGAGGATTGGTTGAAAGAACTGGAGATGTTTAGGAGAAAAGAAGACTCTAGGGCAGTGGTTCCCAAACTTTTTTGGTCTACCACCCCCTTTCCAGAAAAAAATATTACTTAGTGCCCCCTGGAAATTATGAAATATTTATTGAACTCAGAATAGAATGTAATACAAAAAAAGTGTGGCCATCACCACCTACCTGGATCACTGCAGCACCCACCAGGGGGTGGTAGCGCCCACTTTGGGAATCACTGCCCTAGGAGGATGTGATAGCTGTCTAAGTATTTGAAGGGATGTCATATAGAAGATAGATTGGATTTGTTTTGTTTGGTCCCTAAGGAAAGAACCAGGAGAAGTGGGTGAAAGTTTCAGAGACAAATTGAGATTTGATGTCATGAAAAGCTTCCTAAAAATTAGAGCTATCGAAAGGTGCCCAAAGGGGCAGCTAAGTGGAACAATGAATAGAGTCAGGAAGACTTGAGTTCAAATTTGGCCTCAGATACTTACTAGCTTTGTGACCCTGAGCAAGCCATTTAACCCAATTTGCTTTGGTTTCCTCATCCATAAAAAATGATCTGGAGAAGAAAATAGAAAACCACTCCAGCATCTTTGCGAAGACAACCCCAAGAGGTCACAAAGAATCAAATATGACTGAAATGACTCAACAATAAAATGATGGATCGGGCTGTCTGGAGAGGTGGTAGGCTCCCTCCTTGAAGGACTTCAGGTAGAAGTTGAATGACCACTTTGGATATAGATTATAACAGGGATTCCTTTTGTGAAAGAATTGGACTAGATGGTCACTGAGGTCCCTTCCAACTCTTAAATTCTGTGACTCTGTGATCAAGGGGAATGATGAGTATATGAATCTTTTAATACCTATATCCTATTCCAATCCTTCACAGATTAGAACAAGGCCAGATGCCTAATCCTCCATTAGAAAGGGTGCTAGGCTGCCTTCTTTGGGGCATGTGAGTTTAGAACCAACAGGTGTCCAGGACTAGACATACCCCCCAACTTCCATTCAATAACTTATTCTGAATCACAAAATAGGGAGCTGGTGTTCAGGAAGGGCTAGCTAGAGCCTTTGGCTTAAAGAGTCAGGAGACCTGAATTCCAGTTCCTGCTCTGACATTAATTTGGGGCTTTTTTTAAAAAAAATGTAAAACAAAGAAATTGGGCAAAGTGGTTTTCAAGGCCCCTTCCAGCTTTAACAATCTATAGGACTGTGAGATCTGGATCCCATTTGATTCAACCTCAGCCTCAATTTCAGAAACAGTTGAATACTTGGTAACTGTCTGGGTGGCCTTAGAGCCTCAGATGCTCCTCTCTAAAATGAAGGAATTAAATTATGTAATTCCTAGAATCCCTTTTAGCACTAACATTCTGTCATGAGCAGGGGCTTTTTCATACTTGGTACTTTTACTCCCCCACCCCCACCCCAGTGCCTGGCACATAGTAGGAGTTTAAAAAATGCTTGCTGGTTAAACAATTGATTGAATTAAAGGTTTTGGGGGGAGTGGGGATTGTCTTGAAGTTCTTTTTCATCTCTTTCTCCAATCTTCTTTCTATTTGTGTTAAGGGCCACCAGTACACTCTGATCCCTAAGATTTAGACTTCTTAGATAGCTGGTATGATGAAACAATTGACCTTAGCATCCTGTTATCCAAAATAATTGCTAGGAAATTACCCAATGGTGTATTTCCTCTTCCTGGAGGAGGCCTTCCCAGCAGCAGCCTCCTGGTATATTAGAGTTTCTGTATATCTTCTCCCAATGACTGTCATCTCTTCTCTAACCCCCCCCCCCACACACACACCCATACACATATTTTCTCTCCAGGTTCAATCGTGGTGTGTATGTGCTACAAGAATAAAAATGCCTGCTTAATGTTTCTGATCCTGTTTGATTTTTCCCTTATCTGCTAAAAATTTTCTGAAAACTTGAAAAGGTAGATACTGGTATAGAAAAAGAGAGATGACTTGAGTCAGAAAACCTGGTTTTAAATCTTCCTTCTGATATTTATTATCTGTACAACCTTGGACAAATTTCTTAATTTCTCTTTGCTTTATTTTTCTTATCTTAAAAAGGAGGAACGAAAAGACCTCTGAGATCCCTTCAAACTCTAAATCCATGATCCTTTGTTTCTATTTTCTCCACTTTAAAATGGTAGCATGGCCCCTATAGAAGCAGTGATATTTAATTGAATTTTAAATGGGTCACCAAATATCTACATCTAAATCCTCAGTGGGCAATTTTTGCCTATATCATAGTGATAGCATGAGGGAACCAGGTAAAATTTAAATAATTAATTTAGTTCTTTCTCCTATAAGAAAACCAGGCCCCATGTTTTCTTACTCTCCACTAAATGTTCTTTTTCTATGCTGTCAAGTGTGTCAAGGGATTTTCTTTCATGTTTCTGCTTTTTTCCCATAGACAGTAACCTGATAAGTAGGAAATCTCCCCGGACACAAGAGGGCAAAGAAACAGATTTCTTGATGCAAGCTGGAATATTCTGAGAGAACAGTGAGTTAGCTGTGATAAATAGTGTGGTGCATACCTCTCAGGTCTCATGTGAAATTCATGGTTTTTGTTTTTGTTTTTGTTTTCAAATGAAGACATAGACATAGTTGAATCCCACAAGTCAGTCTCTAATTAAGAGAAAATCCCAAGGAAGTCTTTTGAAGACCTCCAAGACACAGAACAGAGAAACTGATTTCACTTTACTGTTCTATAACCCAGTAAAGCAAAAGGATGAAAAGGAAATGAGATATATCTCAAACCAGCCGACTTCATTTCTCATTATCAGATTTTTTTTGTGGATACATGGGGAAAGGAGTTGAAAAATTTTGAGTTGTGAGGATTATCAGCAATGGGATGAGTGTAAGAGATTCAAACAATTCCCTCATGGTAAATGAAAATGTGAAAACAGAAGCCTTTGGGAAAAAAGGTATTAAGACTGACTAACCCTCAGAACAATTCAGGAGTCCAGAACCATAGAAAAGGTGAAGTAAGCAGCTTGATATGGCAATTGAGGAATATAGGAGTGTGCTCAGGACAACATGGTGTAGGATAAAGAGCCCTTGGATACAGAATCAAGTGAGAACTGGGCTCAGATCCCACTCTGATACTGGGCTAACTGAATGGATAAATGAATCTGATTCCTAATCTGTAAAGGGCAGCTAGATGGCACAGTAGATAGAGCACTGGGCCAGGAGTCAGGAAGACCTAAGTTCAAATCTGGCCTCAGACACTTCCTGGCTTTGTGACCCTGATCTAATTACTTAACCCTATTTGCCTCAGTTTCCTCTTTTGAAAAATGAGCTGGAAAAGGAAATGTCAAAGCACTCCAGCATCTTTGCCACAAAAATCCCAAATAAGGTAAATAAGAGTCTGGCATAATAAAAAATGAACTAGGTAGATTGGTGGATAGAGTGCCAGGCCTAGAGTCATGAGGACCTGGGTTCAAATCTTACCTTCTACTTCATACCCGTGTAACCCTGGGTGAGTCATTTAATCTTAGCCCTTACTATTCCTCTGCCTTGGAACCAATATTTAGTACCAATTCTAAGACAGTAAGAATTTAAAACAAAACAAATGAACAACAACAATACCTCACAGGGTTGTTGGGAAAAGTAAATGCAGAAGAAGCTGCAAAGAGAAAGAAGATGAAGACACTAACAAACCTTAAAACACAACCTGAACATGAACTTGGTTGGATCAATGCTTTGTAGGAACTGATCTAAATTTTGAACCTATTCCCCCAGACACCAGGCTAGTGTAGAGGATAATATGGTCCCCAAAGTGTTGGGGAGGAAAGGAGAATGTTTGTATATTTGATCTGTCTATGCAGGAAATATTCTTTAGTAAAAGCTAACAGATAATAAAGTGGCTAAATGGACTGGTCCCCTAACAATGGGGGAAATATAGCTAGTGGAGGCTTGAGTAAGTGGCAGTAGAGAAGAGACACCTAGACCTCTCTGGAACTCTGAATCATACAGCATGCCTGCCTCTGTGAGAGAGGGGGCCAGAGCATACAAAATACCTATCAATCAATTCCACTGTGCCCTAAGGAGCCCTGGGATAGATCTACTTTCTTTTTTTCAAATTTTTTTTTCAATTACATGTAGAAACAATTTTTGGCAATTGCTTTTTGAGACTTTGCCATTCAGATTCTCTACCTCTTTTCCTCCCTTTCCCTCCTCTCTCCTCCCTCAGTGTCTGATATAGGCCATGCCAGTGCTTTAGTGTAAAATATATTTCCATATTCCTCATGCTATGGCAAAACACACACATCAAAAAAACAATAAAAACTTATGGAGGAAATAATGCGAAAGATGGCCTGCTTTAATCTGCAAATTAGATTCCAATAATTGATCAATCTGCATTTTTAAAAACCTTTACTTTCTGTCTCAGAACCAATACTGTGTATTGGTTCCAAGGCAGAAGAACAAGTAAGGGCTAGGCAATGGGAATTAAGTGACTTCCCCACAGTCACACAGCTAGAAAGTGTCTGACATCAAATTTGATCCCAAGATTTCCCATCTCTAGGCCTGGCTCTCAATCCACTGAGCTACCTAACTGCCCAACTGATCTACTTCCAACAACTTCCCTGTATCTTTGAATTTTTCAACTACTATTCCTTCTACTTTCTCACATTAAATAAAACCTAGGTAAAGACACTGAGTTCCTTGTAACTTTAACCAGTGAAGGTCACTTCCACCACTTTCCCCAGTTCACAGTACCAGGAGGAAGTCAAATAATACTCCTTGTTCCTTGTTGCTGCTTTCTGGAGCCCTCAGAGTGGAGTAGAGGTAGAAGAATACAAAATAGTATAGAAGCAAGGATGCTGGACCCATAAGATCACAGATCTAGTGCTAATTAAAGCCTTAAAGACCAGATAAACCAACTCCCTCCCTTTGTAACTGAATTGAGGTCCTCTTACTCGAGAGCCAGTGTCCTTTCTACTATACCACATTCAGAAAGACCCATCTTCAAATTCTAGCTCTTCTACTTACTATATGTGTGACCAAATCATTTGATCTCTCTAGGTCTCAGTTTCTTCATCTGCAAGATAAGGGGTCTAGATAAGATGATCACTAAAGTCCTTCTTAACTCTTAAGTCTACTAGCTTATGTACATGTAAAAGGCCTGGAATCTGGAGTGAGAGGACCTATGATAAAATCCTGACTCTTCTGTGGATTGCCTATATGATTTCAAGAAGTTAAAATCTCTGGGGATTCATAATGAAGAAATTGGATTCTGTGATCTCTAAGATTACTTCCATCTCCAAATCTTATGATTCTTCAGTGACCTTCCTCTTTTAATATGAATCCAATCCAAGTGTATACCATCTTATCACTATGATTTACTGAGCCCCACACCTCACCCCCAAATACTTTAGTGGCCATCTCATAGCCTTCCTTTCTCCCCGTGAGTTAAGTTTTGCATCAACTGGTACCCTGCCCCCAGACATGGCCACTTGCTACTTTTGCAGAATTTAACTTTCAACATGCAAAACTTAACTCTCACCCTCATCCCTGCTACCTCCTTTGGGGGAATTATCATTCATATTTATGACCTTATCAACAATCTGACCTCCTAATTCCTTAAACTCTTCAACTACAATCACCTCCTTTATTGCACAAGCATAATCATATACCAGCCTTATAATTTCTTGTAATAATGCCAACTCCTATATTCAGAAACTTGAGATCCCCTTCTCCAAACATAGTGTCCTGTTCTTTTACCTTTTACACTTGATCATTCACAGTTAACTTTCTCATCTTTATCACAATCTTTCCTTCCTTGCCCCAGCCCATTCTTCCAATCCATCTCACTCATGAAGAATTCACTTGCCTCCATATCTAGCCTTCACTATATCATTTACCACTTACTATTCTCCTACATGCAAATTTAGAGTGCCTTGTCTCTCCTAAACTTCTATAATTCCTGACCTAGGAATCTTCATTTCAGGGAACCGGTCACCATTCAGTTCCTTCAGTCCTCTTGCAGAGCTGCTGAGGATCTATAGATAAAAGCATGAAACCAAGCAGATGTCACCCACTATTATGTCATATAACATCAACTGGGCCATCAATACTATGTGATCATCTTTGATCCCGTGCCCTCCAGCCTCCACCAACATCTTGGTAATTAAATCTTTTTTGTGTATCTTCATTCGTGTGTATCATTCATATCTCCATTGGCACCTTTCTTCTTTTTTTTGCTTCTCCAACAAGAACTTTTGAGCCATTTTTCCATTTAGCTGCAGTGTCTGTTACTCTTATATTTCATTTAAAACAAATATGTCAATATTGATATGATTCCATTTCTATAGTAGCATGTCTATTCACATTTAGAGAACCAATAGAGAGATTAAAGCTTATTGATGATTTTAAAACTAGATGAATTCAAGAACCTTCTACTTTCTTTTCCATTTCTCACACTATTCACCACTTTCTATCTCTGATACCATCTCCAAAGAAAGGAGGTACACAGGATTGAGGTCTATTTTGTATTTGTATTTGTTTCATAGATTTCCATTGCCAAGGAATGCATCACCAATTATCCAACCTATTCTGTGCAAAGCCTTTTCCTTCTTAACCAGGCTGTCCTCAGAAAGTAATCTCAGTTTCTTGCTAAGATCATATTCAAACCCTTTCCAGTATGAAGAAATATTCCAGAGCCTCCATTCCTCTGGCATCACCTTGGAAAACTCAGGATCACCTCCAAATTATGATGAGGTATGACAAGGCATCAGAGTAAAGCTTTCTGGAAGTCAATACAGAGCAAAGGTTTAAAAAATGCATTTGTGATGTTAATGCAAATGGATTAAGATAGAACTGAAGCCTGAAAAAGGTCAAAATAAACAACTTTCTCTACATCTTTGTGAGATAGGCAGTACAATTATCATTTTTCCCATTTTAAAGATGAAGAAATCTAGGAAGGTGAAAAGTCTTGCTCATAGTCACACAGCTAGTAAGAATTGAAGCAAGGATTCCAACCCAGGTCTCCTGACTACAAGTATAGTGTTTTTTTTCCCTAGAACCATGCTGCCTCTTAAAAAACAAATATGACATAATAATGCCAGAAGCCATTCCATCAACAATAATTTTTTAAACCCTTACCTTCTATCTTGGAATCAATACTGTGTATTGGTTTCAAGGCAAAGAGTAGTAAGGGCTAGGCAATGGGGGTTAAGTGACTTCTCCAGGGTAGCACTTTTTAAGAAGTGTCTGACCATATTTGAAACCAACGCATCTCTCTTTCTTCCAGAGTCATCAAAATCCAGTGGCAAGACAAAAGTCAAGATGACCAGGTGATGGCTTGGGATGCAGTAGATGACATTGGCTTCTTCAATGTCTAACCAAGCCCTAAGCACTCCACAGTGCCTGCTTCTGCCACCTTCATGACCATTGGAACAAATCGTTCTTATTTATCCCTTCCAGTGGGGGTTGGGTATCTTGTGTCCATGAAGCAATGGTGCAAGGATGATTGGTGGTGACACCCCAAGAATCTTCAAGACTATTTATCTTCTCACTAGCATTTTGAACCCCCCTTACTATGAGGTTTTACAAAGTCATGTCTATATAACCAAACTTTGAAGGGGAGCTTCTGATTCCAGGTAGGCAATTTATTGAAAATGCAGTTAGGTATTTGGAGCGTGGCCCCTCAGATGTATTATAATATGGATTTAGATTTCATTTGCAATAGGTATATTTAGAAATGTTTCTGATTATCTTCCATGAGGATGCTGGAAAATATCATTTGGAAAAATTAACCCAAACAATTAAAAAATCCATTTCATTATAAAAATAAGGGGATTGTTTTGTTTACTGGAAAAAATAAATGAGTAAATTTATTGATTTATTCAAATAAATTCATTTTACTTATTAAAGTATTATTCATTAAAACAAATAGAAAAAAAATTAAAGCCTTGGTCCATTGGTTCCAAAGAGAGATTGAAAAATAATCAATAGTTCTTGACCTTTGGGGGTTGGGTGCCCTGCATCCACGAAGCAGGAACAGCAGAATGATTTCTGGAAATTTCCAAAGAACCCTAACAGCTGCCTCTCTCCTCTTTAGCATTTTTGTTCTCATTGTGAGATATAAAGTCATTTATGAAGAACTAAAGACTAAAAGAGAAACTTGCACCCTTTCTGTTATCAGGGAAGTTATTTATTGGAAACTCATTTGCAGTCTATAAAATTTGAGGCATGGGCAAAGTGTTCAAAGATTTTTTCTTGCCTAAGATATAGGTTTCAATTTCATTTTACAGTAAGCGTTTTCAGAATATTTTCTGATTTTCTTCAATGAGGTTGAGGGTGCTAGGTAACACCATTTTTTAAAAGTTAAACTTAAAAAGCATAGAAAACTCCATATCTTTGTAAAAAATAAAGGATAATCACGTTCACTAAAAAAATTAATGAATGAATTTACTGATAAATTAAAATAAATTGATAAACGTATTCATTTAAAATAAAAATTAAGGCACAGATCCATTGGTTCTAAGGAGAGATCAAGTGGGGAAAAACCAGCATTCCTTGGCCCCTATGGGTTGGGGATCCTGATCCATGGAGCAGAAGCAAAAGGATGGTTTATTGATAATACATCATGTTCCATAGAATTTAGAGCAGAGCCAAATTGTCCAAAGATTTTTCTTGCCCCAAGATGAATTGGAATATTGATTCGGTTTTCATTCTGCACTGAACATTTTTAGAATTTTTTCTGATTTTCTTCCATGTATCTAGGATCCTGGGAAGCATCATTTTGAAACCATTTCCCATGAAAAAATATAAAACTCCAATTTTTACTATGATAAAAGTATAGTTATATTCACTGAAAAATAATTTATTGATTTATTAAAATAAATCATCATATTTGTTAATTTAAAAACAGGAACAAAGGCATTGATTCATTGGTATAAAGTAGGGGGAAAGAGTTAATTTATTGAAAATGGGGAGAGGTACATAATATTCAGAGGTTGGTCAAATTGTTCAAAAAAATTTTTTTGCCCAAGGTGAATTGTGCTATGGGATTGGATTTCATTTTCTAAAGGGTATTTTAAGAATTCTTTCTGAATTCCTTCTTTGGGGCTGGAGATATCAGGATGCACAATTTTGAAAAAAAGTTGTGCAAAAAGAGAGAAAACTTCATTTCTTTCTAAAGATAAAGGAATAGTTTTGTTTGCTGAAATAAATGAATTTATTGCTTTATTAAAATAAATGAATACATTTACTAATTTCAAATCAGAAATAGACATTGTTCCATTCGTGCCAGGAGAGACTGAGAAAGAAAAAGCAGTTCCTGCCTCCTGGGAGTTGGGGGTCATGTGCCTCCAAAGAGTGGCACAAGGAATCTTCTCAGCAATGTTGAAGGCTATCTCTCTTCTCTTTAGCATTTTAATTTTCCCCAACTGTGAGATTTTGCCAAGTCACAACCAAAGAAGGGAAGAATGAAGGGGAACCTGACATAATCTCTGCTGTTGGAGAATTTACTTATTGAAAATACTGAGAGATACATTGCAAATGATCCCTAGGAAAACTGTGCAAAATTTTTTATTTCCCAGGTGAATGGTACCACTGATTTGGACTTCACTTTTCAAAGATTGTTTTTAGAATTCTGTCTGAATTTGTTCCATTGGACTAAGGCGTGTGGTCAGTATCATTTGAAAAAGTTGCATTAAAAAATAGAAAACTATATTTCTTTCTAAAGATTAGGGAATAGTTTTGTTCAGTGAAAAAAATAAATGAATACATTTATCAATTTAGTAAAACAAATCAATTTAATTTAAGTCAGAAATAAAGGAATTGGCCCACTGGTGCCTAGGAGGGAAGAAAACCAACAATCCCTGGTGCCTTTTCATTGGGGGGGACAGGGGGGAGCAGATCTCATGCTCTAAAATCGGTGCACAAAGCAATGCCCCAACCCCAAGGAGTAACACAAGAATGATTCCTAGAAAATTCTCAGTAATCCCAAAGGCTACTTCTCTTCTCCTTAGAATTTTTCTTCTCTGTACTGTGAGGTTTTGAAAATTCTTAAGATTGAAGCAGAACCTTGGGCTGCAAGAGAGCTAATTGATGGAAAATGCCAGTGAGTATATTACAAATGACCACTGACCAAATCGTTCATATATATATTTTAATATATAATATACATATATTTACCCAAAGTGAATTGTACCAAGGATTTGTTTTTCATTTTCCAGTAGGTATTTTTAGAATCATTTCTTAATTTCTTCTTTGGGCATGGGAGCTCCCAGAAGCACCATGCTGAATAATTTGTGCAAAAAAAATTTTAAGTATATTTCTTTCTAAGAACAAGGGTATAGTTTTGTTTGCTGAAAAAATTACTGAATAAATTTATCAATTTATTAAAAATAAATGTGAAATACCAAGGAGATAATGAGGGGGAAAAACAGTAGTCCTTCATGCTTGAGTTAGGAGGTCCTGCTCCCCCGAGCAGTGCACAAGGATGATTTCTAGAACATTTTATGGAATCCTGAGGGCTGTCTCCCACCTCTGCTGCATTTTTAATTTCCTTACTAAAAAAAGAAATGAAGAGAAAAGGGAAGGGAAGGGAAGGGAAGGGAAGGGAAGGGAAGGGAAGGGAAGGGAAGGGAAGGGAAGGGAAGGGAAGGGAAGGGAAGGGAAGGGAAGGGAAGGGAAGGGAAGGGAAGGGAAGGGAAGGGAAGGGAAGGGAAGGGAAGGGAAGGGAAGGGAAGGGAAGGGAAGGGAAGGGAAGGGAAGGGAAGGGAAGGGAAGGGAAGGGAAGGGAAGGGAAGGGAAGGGAAGGGAAGGGAAGGGAAGGGAAGGGAAGGGAAGGGAAGGGAAGGGAAGGGAAGGGAAGGGAAGGGAAGGGAAGGGAAGGGAAGGGAAGGGAAGGGAAGGGAAGGGAAGGGAAGGGAAGGGAAGGGAAGGGAAGGGAAGGGAAGGGAAGGGAAGGGAAGGGAAGGGAAGGGAAGGGAAGGGAANAAGGAAAGGAAAGGAAAGGAAAGGAAAGGAAAGGAAAGGAAAGGAAAGGAAAGGAAAGGAAAGGAAAGGAAAGGAAAGGAAAGGAAAGGAAAGGAAAGGATTAAATGTGCATGATTATGACAGAATGATTAATTTATTAAAATAAATTGATATATTTGTTAATTTAAAATCAGAAATAAAGGCAATGGTCCATTGGAGCTTAGGAGAGAACGAGAAAAAAACTAGCAATTTATGGCACTGAGGGTATTGGGAATTATGCATGCTCAAGCAGTGGCACAAATGTGGTTCCTGTAAACTTCCCTGGAAAACTGAGAGCTACCGCTTTTTTCCTTCACATTTTTTCCCTTTATTGATGTTTTGCAAAGTCATACCCCAGAAACTGAAGATTAAAGTGAAATATTGCACCCTTTCTGTTGTCAGAGAACTGATTTACTGAAAATTGCAGGATGAACATAGAATTGGGAGGTTGGACAAACTGTCCAAACTTCTTTATCCCAATGATACAATATCTATTTAAAATGGAAAAGAAAGACATTAGTTTATTAGTGCCAGGGAGAGACTGAGAAAAAAAACAGTGGTTTCTCATGCATGGGGATGGGGGTCCTATACCCTCAAGCAATGATACAAAGATGATTTCTAGAAACTTCTCTGGAATTCTGAGGACTACATCTCATCTCTGTTGCATTTTTATTCCCTTTACTGTGAGACAGAAGGACAAGAAAGGAAAGGAATGGAAAGGAAAATGAAAGGTTAAATTTTGTATATAACTATAACAGGATGCTGAAATAAGGATAAATATTTCATGCCAAGCCACAAGGTTGCAAAACAGGAAAAGGAGGCAACAGAATTGCTGATAGACTGGAAGACTGCTTGACAGGAAACATCTGAATATTCTTGGAAATAAAATATCTTCAGGATAAGGAAAAAGTCTTGCTTCAATATTATGTCAATTGGAAAACAACGTTTGGTAAAGAAAAGAAACCAGAGTTGTTTATTCAAGGATATAAAAATTGAGTTAATTTAGGGAAATTTTGTTGTCTTGCCAGTTACTTGTGGACATGTATTCAGTCTATACATGTATACATTTAAGGTACTGCATATGACAATCAATAAACTTTTCTTTAACTGGAGATCATTTCTGCTCCCTGATTTTTACAACCAAAGGAAAAAAATGGGAGAGGGGAGGAGAAGGGAAAGAAGGGGAGAAATAAGGGAAGGGGAAAGAGGAGAGGGGAGTGGGGAGGGAAGATTCATTAGAATATTAAAACCCTGAAACCATGAAACATATAGACTTCCCTTCCTCAAACAATAATAGTAAAGGCTGATGAGTGGTACACTACACTGCTTTTGCAGAAAGCAACTGAAAGTTGTTTTATTTCTGTACAAAAACTAAGATCTAAGAGTGGAATCCAAAGGCCCCTCCATGGGCAACACCTTTACTAATAATACCAATAATAACCCAAAAAAAAAGAACAAATGAACAAACCATGCAGATTTGTTTATAAACACAAAAAGCTTTATGATAGTAATTCAGGTCCAGGTCAGTGTTGCCAGAAATTACATAAGGGTCATGCAGAGTATATAATGAAGTAGTGGAAACTGCATAACATATTACTACAGATTGCCTTACCCCCACCCCATAAAAAAGGCATCTACTAGATTTAGAAAAACATGATCAGGTGGCTAGAATTTTTCCACCAGAATCTTATTATCTGTTATAAATTGATGGCAAATGACCATGCTACAAATACACACCTAAAATATCCTTGAAAATTCAGTCAATAAGTTGTACTAGATCCAAAGCACTATTAAATAGAGAATCGCTTCCCACTATCAACTGGATAGTGGATTCAAAATGGATTTTACATGAAACCATAACAATTTAGGAACAATACCTTCGATGGATGTCATCATGTTAAATATCCATGATTCCCAAATAACACAGAATGAAAAATGCTCAAAATATAGAAACTAAAAAAATGTCAACTGTGGAAACAGAAAGTATATGTTACCATCTCATCCTATCTGCTACTTGGAGCTGTCTCAAAGATGCTTCCAATAAATATATAGCTTATATCTTGATATTATTATTCAACTACAAAAAAATGGTCATTTTAGCTATCTTCAGAACATTAAGTATAAAAGCAAATTATCTTCAGAAAATTTCACTCACTCTCATCAAAGAAAGATGTAAAATCTTAGTAAAAATCTAAGAAAAACAACAATAAAATAATAGCTAACGCATTTCTGTGATGTGGGTATTCCAAGAATATCTAGATGTTTATTAATGAAAAACTTCAGACCCAAGGATTAGAGAGGTTAACTGATTTGGGCAACATCACAGAGCTACAAGAGGCAAAGTCAGGGTTCAAACCCAAGTCTCTTGATGCCAAGACCATTGTTATTCAGTTGTTTTTAGTCATGTTCAACTTTCCATGATCCCATTTTGGGTTTTCTTGGCAGAGATACTGGAATGATTTGCCATTTCCTTCCCCAGCTCATTTTACAGATGAGAAAACTGAAGCAAACAGGGTGAAATGACTTGCCCAGAGTCACACATCTGATAAGAATCTGAAGCTAGATTTAAACTCAGATCTTCTGACTCCAGGCCCAGAATTTTTCCCACTGTACTACCTAGCTGTCCACTTTTTAATATAGCAATCATAATAATATAAAGAAGTACAGTATGAAAGAAATGGATCACACCAATTACTGCTGTCATGGTTGCTGTTGTTTTGGTTTTGGTTGGGAAATATTTTTGCCTTTTTCTTTCATGGGAAACAGAGATCTATTTTGTCTTATTTGGTTAAGTATTCAGGTGATCATTTTTCAGAGTCTTATAACTAAGAAGACTTTTTCTCATTTGGCTTGATAATTGATACTGAGTTATGTGATATCCTATTTGAATCGAAAAGCTTTCAAACATTCCCATAATTAGCATACCTGGGGCACTGCAATTGCTTTGCCAAGGAGCTAGTTTAGGCTTTATCAAAATAGATTTTTGATGTCAATAAAGTAGGCAGCAAGTTTTCCTACATCTGACTCATTTTAACCTAGAGAAAAATCATATAGTCCTTTTGTGTTTTCAATATCATATTTTCCTACAATGCTATAAGCAGTATGCCTTTTATTTCCAGATTCTCAGAATATATTTGATGCTGTCTGTTCATTTTTCTATTATACAGGATATCCCAAAGTCATAGTACAGTTTTAGGCTTTAATGGCTCTTAATAAGTTTTAATCACTTAAAACTACATTATTTCTGCCCTATAGCAAAGTTTACCCCCACTCTTAATTTTTCTTTGATCTATGAGCCCTAAGGCTTGGTTCAATGGCTCCCTCTACTGGTCCCTTTGCCTAAAATTCTTAATATTCAGTTTTACAAGTTAAAGAATCTTCATCCTTTCCTATTCTTGTTTTTTGTTTAGTTATTTTAAGTAATGTCTGACTTTTTGTGATCCCTTTTGGAGTTTTCTTTGCAAAGATAATGAAATGGCTTGATATTTCCTTTTCCAGCTCATTTTACAGATGATGAAACTGAGGCAAAAAGGGATAAGTGACTTCCTTAGGATCACACAGCTAGTAAGTACCTGAAGCTGGATTTGAGCTCAGGTCTTCCTGAATACAGGCCAGGCACTCTATCTACTCTGTCACCTAGCAGCATATAACTTTTCTTTTAGGTTTTAAGAAGACTTTTGTTACCTTGCCTTACAAGTAAACATCTAAAAGGCTAAAATCAAGAGAGGATAAAAGATAAGTTTTTAGTCATCCATTCTGAAATTTCTTGCATGAAGATGTACAGGGAATTCATCCTTAATCTGTTCAAATTTATTCTTTCTGAGCAAAACCAATCACCGAATAAACAAAACATAAGACAACATTTAAAAAGTTGTTTCTAATGATTGAAAATGCACTTGTAACTTCCACCATTTGCCAATAATAAAATAAACAAAGGTCACATGGATTATCTTGAAAAAGGCAGCACAAATTTTATGCATTACATTTACTAGTCTTAATCTTTTTCAGTACTCCCTTCCTTACCTGATGGAATTGTTTCTTCCATAATTTGTCCTTGAAGTCAGCCAATTTAATCTTACCTGAATTGAGTACTACTCCCAAATTCTAAATTTTTAATTGAGATAGATTCTATGTAGCAAACCTCCCTTTGCCCTGTTTTCCTAACTTTCATCTGGGAGTTGGAGATCCTTAATTTTTTGGCCCAATCTTAGGGCTTTTTTTTTTACATTTAATTTTTTTCTTAGTCCAAAAGTCTTTCCTTCCCATTTCCCCCTCCTCAACTCATTGAAAATGCAAATAAAATGAAATCCATTACAAATATGTATAGTTGAACAAAATAAACTGTAACATTAGGCTTCTCCCCACCCCCAGCTCCCCAAAAATACTTTAATCTGTACTCTGAATTCTTCCCTCCTATATATGAAGGTGGAAAATATGTTTCATTGTTAGTCTATGAAAATGTAGTTGGTTCCATTGTGTCAATTACAGTTCCTAAGTCTTTCAAAGGGATTTATTTTTATCATATTGTCATTATTGTATAAATTGTTCTCCTGGTTCTATTTGCTTTACTTTGTATGAGGTCATACACATCTTCCCAAGTTTTTCTAAAATCATCCTCTTCATCATTTTTATAGGGCAATGGCATTCCATCATGCACACATCATAACTTGATCAGCCATTCACCAATTGATAAGAACATCCTAGGTAACAATTTTTTCCCATCATGAAAAGAGCTACTATAAATATTTTTGAAATCTGGATCCTTTGCTTCTTTCTTTTATCTCTTTTGTGTTTACTCTAGTAATAGTATTGCCAGGTCATAAGATATATGCAGCTTAATAATTTTAAGATGTAGTTCCAAACTGCTTTCTAGAGTGGCTAGATGAGTCCATAGCTCCACTAATAGCTGCTTTAATGTACCTATTTTTCCATAGCCTCTCCATTAATAATCATTTCCTTTTTGTCAATGCTTCCAATTTGATTGATATCAGGTGGTCCTTCAGAGTTATTTTAATTTGCATTTTTCTAATTATTGGTGATTTAGTATAGTTTTAACATAATTATTAATAGCTTGGATTTCTTCCTCTGAGAACTACATATTCATATTATGTGCCCATTTATCAAATGAAGTGTCAAAATTTCAAGGATTCCACCCTCACTTTCATTCTACTTGACCCTAAATATATTGAAATACCATTTTTCCCAAAGAAGAGATAAGAAAATATACTTTTCTCCTTTGCACCAATGTACCTATGAATTTACATGGTGTTGGGATAATATTCACAGGCTGCTGCTCTCTGTTCAGCAGCTGGACAGCGTTTCCCTCTGGGAGGGTCAGAAGGCTGACACTTAGAATTCTCAACTGAAAACAGGCCAAAATCACTGTTTCCTTGAAGATAGATAGATAGATAGATAGATAGATAGATATATCTTAGTGTCTTCTTGATGGAATATTGATTATACTGATCTGACTGCGAATTGATACAAATGATCTTGAATTGATTACAAGTTAATCTCAGGCAAGAGTTGATGATTAACCTGAGAAATCCTCCCCAGCCAGGGAATCAATCCCAACTGTCAGGTTTAACATTGAGAAACTTCTTGGATATGATGGACTCGACTAAAAAAACAGATCTCAGCAACAGGTAAACTATTTTAATTTAAAGGTAACGGGAATATCTTGAGGGTGTGAGGATCAAGGAATGATGGGTGAGGATAGAGGTTTAAGGGATTAAGCTAAACTAAAAACTAATTGATAAACAGTTAGGCAGATCCCCTTGGGGAAATGCCTTGGACTGAATTCTGCCATCTGGCTTGGCAACCTTGGCCTACTTCAGTTACTAGATGACAAACTAACTTTGCTGGTTATAAATATCTGTTGATCTTCAGAGATTACTTTCTTGATGGTTTTGATGAATATTGTTGTTGATGATGATCAAATATAATTCAGATTACAGGATTGAACAGCTGACCTAAGTAGCAGATCCCTAAAGTGAGACAGCTAACACAAGTCTATGTTAAAGCTTCTGGGTTTGACTGGAGAGCTTTTCCCCTTCCACCCTTTCCACAACAGAGTCCCTTTGCCTTGGGGTGATCTTCTATTTATAGGGTTGCTCCAACAGTCTTCCACTGTCTCATGCCAGCTTTGGGCATTCTAAAATCTGAACCCCCCTCCCTCTTGCTACAGTTGGCACAAGATGGCTACTGGCAAAAGCTATTTACAATACAAAATGGTCATTTGCAAAAACTATTTATAATAAGTGGGACACCAGATATTGCATGCATTGGCAACCTCAGTTGTTGTGTTGGTCAGTGTTTTCTCTAATCCCTTGTTATAGAAGGTAGTTCTCTGGGCAGGAATGGAGGAGAAAAAAAGATAGTGGTTATGATGTTAAAAAGATATTGATAATTTTTATGGAAAAAAAGTTTTCATTTTCCTGGCTTTTTGAAGGCCCTTCCATATCTACCTCCAAAGATTCCTTCCAGGGTTTTGAGCATCTTGTACTGATCTGGCAATATCTTCTCCTTTCTTGTAGTTCCCAAAATAATTCTCTTATCCTTGTCTTGTCCTGATTGATTTGCCTAATGCATATTTACTAGCCAATTGTTTCTGTTCTTTGTAATAAAGTTGTTTCTCTATCTACTGCTTTAGATCAGCAACTAGACTCCCTCCTTTCTGGAGAGTATATAATTTAAGGTGATGAGTCTTAGACTATGAAGATCCCTTTCCCTGAGTTTTACGTTTTCATCACTGAGTCCTCTTTAGCTGTTCAAAAGTTTATAACTACTCTTGAATTTCCCATGAGGCTTCTGTTATCAAGGACACCCCTGGTTCTCAGGTATTAGTAGAGCTCAAATAACAGATAAATCTACAGAAAACATATGTTATTTACCAGATGCTATGCTAATGTAAATGTAAATCAAATATAAATAGAAAAAACTCAAAATTCCCTGTTCTTAAAAACTTTACAAACTAATTAAAGAAGAAAATGCTGCAGGACTGATGGCAAGTGCTGGGGCTCATTCAGGTATATGGACAAGTCTGATAAAAATGCCCAGGATTAGATAGGAAGAGAAATGGTAAAGTCTCGAGGATTTTAGGACCTAGTTGTAGGGCAGATGGCAAATCCTAGTGTTCTTCTATATTACTAAAGGATTGTAATTAATTTCTAACTCATCCAAGTGGTGTGAGCAGCAATGTCCATACTGTTTGGAGCTACCTGTGTCTCTTCTTCCCCTAGTTAGTGGAATCACGTTGCCCAAGGGCCAACATAGTATAAGGCCTTGAATGATGGATGACATAATTTATCATACTGAAGAATATGCTTAAAATTGAATTGGTGACTCTGAATCTACAGCATTTCACAGAAAACTTTTGTACTTCACACCTAATACACCAGAAGAAGTAAAAATTGGCAGGTCTGATAAAAATGTCCAGGATGGCATAGGAGGAGAAATGGTAAGAATTCAGTTATGCTCTAGAATGGTGATGGGCAAACTATAACCCACGGGCCAGATGCAGCTCCCTGAAATGCTCTATCTGGCTGCGTGACATTATTCCTAATCTGACTAATACAATGAGTAGGATACAATACAATGAAAGAGTTGCCTTAGAAACAGACTGATAGATGAGCATTTCCTTTCCTTTGGCCCCCTCTTTAAAAAGTTTGCCCATCACTGCTCTAGAATATTCTACCTTCATAGCATAGCAGGCAAATTTGAACAATATTTTTGTTCTAACAGTATTTCTATTCCTCTTCTCTTATCCATAAAAATGCAAAACGTATAGATTACCACTTAATGTCCCATTTTCTCCATCAGTCCACTGCCAAGGAACTCATTATAAGAAGTAAGATGAATGTATGATGGCATTTTGTCTGATTGATTCCACAGTCATGGAACTATAAAGATAGTCAGAATGTCAGAAATCATTATATCAACCAGCCTCTGGGGAAAATAGAGTCAACAGACATTCATTCCACTAAGTTCATTTCCAAGCAAGGCCAAGATGATGAATTTATTCCTGTTAGATCAATTAATTTCCTGATAAAATGAATCAAGCAGGTTACTTCTCAGAGTATTTATTATGCTAGGCTTCTACAACTATAGCAGACTCAACTTTGAATACTGGTTCCTCTGATGGCTCTTCCAGTTTTTTTGAAGCTCTGAATGTCATGTTATTTCCAGTACTCATTGGAGCTAGAATACAACAGAGAGAGAAGGAACAGCAGTGTTGCTGTCCCTCGGAGTATATGCACAAAAAATTATTCAAGATGAGGCTGCAAGGGGGCTTATACATTAAAGGGAGATAAATACATTGATGAAGTTTCAGGTGTATCAAAGTATCTACCATTGTACTTAGCACAACTCTAGACCCATTATAGGTGCTCAAAAATATTTATTGATCAATTAATCCAGATTCCTGAGAGGTTAAATAAATAAATAAATAAATAAATAAATGAATGAATGAATGAATGAATGAATGAATATATATATGTGTGTATATATATACATACATATATATGTATGTATATATATATATATATATATATATTACTTGGATACTCTGCCTAGAAAAAATGGTAATAAACATTGTGACCTATAGATAAATTATAACCTCTAAATTAAGATCATTCCAAAAAACCGTTAATATTCATTTTAATCTCTTTTTAAGTGTACATGAAAATGAGGTTAGAAATAATTATCTCTTTAGTGAAATTTTAGCAGTGTGCTATAATGGAAATGGCCCTGGATCAACGTTGAGTGACCTAGGTTCGAATCCTGATCCTGATACTTAATAACTGTATGACATAGGGCAAATCACTTGCTCTCTCCAGGCCATAGTTTTCTTACCTATAAAATGAAGGAGTTTGGCTTAATAACATCAAAGGTATCCTCTAGAGCAGTGGTTCCCAAACTTTTTTGGCCTGCCACGCCCTTTCCAGAAAAAATATTATTTAGCCCCCCAGAAATTAATTTTTTTAAAATTTTAATCGCATTTAATAGGAAAGATAAATGCACCTGTGGCCATCACTGCTATCCTGGATCACTGCAGCACCCACCAGGGGGCGGTAGTGCCCACTTTGGGAATCACTGCTCTAGATTTACATCTTTTATCCTGTTATTAAACTAAGAAAAGTTTAAATATTTTATGGATTGATAATTCTAATTGATCCTTTCTTTACTTATAACATGCAAATTAATGTGACCAACTCAAACACCTACTGATAACTCAAATCACCATGAAACTATGGCTTTATCCTTTATTCATGTAATATTGATCTGCTTATAACTTAAATATCTATTCAAATAATATTTGATTTACCAGATAGAAAAAAGATATATTCAACCAGAGTGTAGCTAATTTTTATACCTATTACCATTTAAATGAACCTCATGTAAGCAATGATTTCAGCATGACTCATCTTAATGGCATATAAAACATTCAGCTTCTTTTTTTAATAGAGGATGAGAAGCCTTTTACATCTACAGGTAAAATTTTTACAAACTGATGTGTGGGCTTTTTAAAATTATAATTATAATTACTAGTATAAAACTGGAGCCAGTGGACCCATTATAATCATTATTGCCCTCATTTTTAAAAAAATTTAATTGACATCATAACTTTTTAAATATGAAATAGCTTTATTGCAAGTATTACACAAAATATTATAACTATAAAAGTTATTGAACCTTTAAAATAAACTGTGAGGCTATAAAACTGCTTTGCAATTCAACATATATAGGAAATGTTTGATCAAATGGCTGGCAGTGAGATTATAATCAACTCTATCTGAAATTTACATCGTAATAAGCAAGATAATTAAGCCATATTAAATGGAAAATAATTTTAAAATATGTAAATTTAACATGTTAGAAAAGAAATCAAATGGGAATATGGGATATAGATAAGAGCTTAAACTGAGAATGGAAAATTCAATTCAGGGCCATCCATAAATATTAACAAATAAAGATGCTTTTTTGTCCCAATGGGCAGAGGAAAGGTAAGTTTTCCAGATCTCCTCCGGCTCATCCCTGATACCATAAATGCCAGAGTTTGAAGAGATTCTCATATTGCAAACCAACAATATTCTATGAAGAGGGAAAGAACAATGTAGAATAATGTAAAGAAAACGTGTTATACCTTTTTCATTTTGACCATATACTATAGGTTTCCCTTAGATTTATTTTATATAGCCCTCTTTTATTTTAGCACTAGGAAGAGCATGAGTAAGCCAAATGATATATTGAGTAATGATTGATTATCTGATAATAGAAAGGATGTCACTCAAGTGATGATGGATATACCAGAGATCTACACTCAGATAGAACAGATGCTAAAATGTAACTACAGAGAATGTTATCATTTTCCTAATATTACTGAGTTTGGTCAGTTTCCAATATGAATCAATTTCAAGGCTGGCCTTATCAGCAAAGGGGCTTAAGCTGTTATTCATCTACCTTTTGAAAATGCATTTTTCATGACACTTCAACCCATAGAACCTGAGAACTTCAACAAAGACATAAAAATCAAACAGAAATATGGAAAGGGAATCTCTCCAAGCGTTACCTGCTTATTGAATCAACAGCAAGTGCTACAAGATTTAAGAATCACAGAAGGTTCAGGTAAAGAAGTATATCTTGCATCTTCTCCTGCATGTCTTTGATGGAAGAACTGAGAATCGCCCTAAGGGGTCGAGAGTGTCCTAGTTCCAAGCAGACCCAAGCTACCAAGTCTGGTACCTAAAACAAACGATACAAGAGTCAAGTTCAAACCAGCTTATTAAGATGAGTTCAGCAGTGAAGAAAGAAACCTAAGACCTCAGATCCTCCTAAAAGGAGGGAAAAGAGGCAGATACTCAGGAGAAGTCAGTCCATAATCATTTATTAAACTCCTTCTATGTGCTAGGCACTGTGCTAAGCACTTAGAATACAAAGGAAGGCAAAGAATCCCTATTTTCAAGGAGCTCAGTCTAATAGGAACAGATAACAAGAAATTATGTACAAGAAGATAAATAAAAGGGATAAATTGAAGATAATCCACAAAGGAAAAGAACTAGCCTTAAAAGAGATTATGAATGAAAGAATTGATAGGCTTAGGAATAGCTGATATTAATTTTATTTTAATGGTTTACTTTAGCAAAACCTGATCCAGCTAAAAACAGGCCAAATAGCTGAGTCAAATCAAGGTAAATATTTAGTACAGGATTTAGTGACTCAAAGAATCAAAAAGGAACTAATTAAAATTTATGAAAATATAGAGTAAGAAAATATTTGCAGGAATAAAAACAAGTATTAGATTAAATTAGAAATTAGGTTTTAATTCTCCTTTATCATAGCCGGCTGCTAAGGGGAGATTTCCCCTTTTTTATTAGCTCCAGCAGCATCAAGCTCTTGAAACTACAAAATTCCCCTGATAACTCCACACTCTAAAAGTTGGCAATAATGAAAAAATTGAATGTAAAAAGCCACAGGAAGCACCCTGGTCAAAATGACCCATTTTATCCAAAAAAGGTTTCTTAAGATTTTTTTCATTTTCTATGACTCATATGTTCCTGTTATTTACATCAAGAACATCACCTGCTACTTTGGTCAAGGACAGCCCTTATGAATTTGCCCCCAGGTTTATCTTTCTCACTATAAATTAATCTTTGTAAATTACCCATTTATCTTTGACCTAATAGAGAGATCAGTCTATTATAATAGTCAGCTATAAAAAATCAATTATGCTAGGAAGCCTGTCTTTCACAGACTTTTCCTTAATAGGTAAAAAAAAGTTATTTTTAACACAAAAGGCTTCTCATAGAAGATAAGATTTTAACTGTGACTTAAAGGAAGCCAGGAAGCAAAGATTAAGTAATTCTTGTAAATTGTTCAATTGCTTCTACCTGTTGAAGGGCCACAAGTGTTAAAAATGCTCTGTCGCTTTTGGCAAAAAAAATTGAGTAAAACACCAGTTATTCCACTCTGAGTACAGCTCTCATTTTCAACTGATATTTTCTTTCCACATACTGTATTGCTTTTACTCATTAAAGACCGACTGAAGTCATTAAATTACAAAATGTCAAAGCTGAAAAAGAACTACTTTAAAGACTATCTAGCCCAACACTTTTATTAAAAAAAAATTGTAAAGCCCATAAATGGGAGGTCCTGAGTTCAAATATGCCCTCAGACACATTTTAACTGTGTGACCCTGGGCAAATTACTTACCCTCAGTTGCCTAGTCCTTACCTCTCCTTTGCCTTAGAATTGATTGATTCTAAGGGTAAGCGTAAGGGTCTAGAAAACAATATTTTAAAAATAAATCAGACATTCAGGTGGGGTTCTGGGTTAAGATGGCGGCAGAGTAAGAAGCAGCTCTTAACCTCTCCTGATCAAAACACACAAAACTCCTCAAGGGGACATAAAAACAAGTCCAGACAAACGGAGGAACCCCACAACAGGGCACAGCGGGGAAGGTACGTGGAATCGAGGCATTTCCATGCTATAAAGGGGTGAAACAGCTCTCACTAAATCGCGGGCTGAGCAACCACCCCACCCCCACCCCCTCCACACACAACACCTATAGCGCTGAAGCAAGCTAAAATGAAATAGAGCAAGTTTGGGGCACCCACTGAGTCATTGGCACCTCCGGGGCCTGTTCCTGAGAGCAGCAAGATTTAGGACCCCAAAAAGCTAACGAACGCACACAAAATCTGAGCACGGGAGCAGGCCGCAGAGAGCGGACGCAGGGCGCAGAGAGCAGGCTCAGAGCGCAGGCACTGGCAGAGGCATGGGTGGAGGCAGACACAGCCAGGAACTAAAGCTCTGAAACCCTGAGTGGGGAACCAGTGCAGATGGGTATACAACTGTGGAAGCAGCGCCCTGAGACTTGTAAAGAAACCTCCGGCAGAGGATCAACCAAGGGGGTCCACCAGGGGGCTTGACCTTGGAAAAAACCAGAACTCAGACCTCAGGAGCCAAAAGACCACGGACAGACCCTGAGCGCGAGGATAATACTGAGAAGCTGCTGGGCTAATGATGGCTACCCAGTCTCAGGAAGTTCAGAAGAGAAAGATTAACAACAAGAAAAAGAAGTCTTTAACACTCGACAACTTTTACACAGAGAAAATCCAGACAACCGAGCAAACAGAGGAGGAGAACAAACAAGCATCTGGACCCTCCTCAAATAAGGAAAACTCCTCACAAGCTATGGAAGAGTTCAAAACTGAGATTTTGAGGAAAATGGAAGAGATCTGGCAAGAAAATAACTGTTTAAAAGGTAGAATCTTGCAAATGGAAAGTGAGGCTCAGAAACCAAATGAACTGACAAGCAAATTGAACACCAGAAATGACCAGATTGAAAAGGAATACCAGAAGATTATAGCCGAAAACCAGAAGATTTTAGCCGAAAACCAAAAGATCATAGCCGAAAACCGAAAGAGTATAGCTGAAAACCAATCCCTAAAGACTAGAATTGAGCAATTAGAAGTTAATGATATATCAAGACAACAAGAACAAATAAAACAAAGTCAAAAGACTGAAAAAATAGAAGGAAACATGAAATATCTCAATGAGAGAGTGACAGACCAAGAAAACCGGTCTAGAAGAGACAATTTGAGAATAATTGGTCTTCCAGAAAAACCAGAAATTAATAAAAACCTGGACTCCATACTAACAGAAATTATTCAGCAAAATTGCCCTGAAGTCCTACAACAAGAGGGCAATATAGACATTGAAAGGATCCATAGAACACCCGCGACATTCGATCCAGATAAGAAAACGCCCAGAAATATAATTGCCAAATTCAAGAGTTTCCAAGCAAAAGAAAAAATCTTACAAGAAGCCAGAAAGAGACAATTCAAATATCAAGGAGCACCAATCAGGATCACACAGGATCTGGCAGCCTCCACGCTAAAAGATTGCAAGGCTTGGAATACGATATTCAGAAAGGCAAGAGAGCTGGGCCTGCAACCAAGGATCAATTACCCATCAAAATTGACTATATATTTCCAGGGGAAAATATGGGCATTCAACAAAACTGAAGAATTCTAGGTATTTGCACAGAAAAGACCAGGGCTAAATGGAAAATTTGATATCCAACAACAAAAATCGAGAGAAACATGAAAAGGTAAATAAGATACAGAGGGGAAAGAAAGAAAACTTATAATTTTTTAAATTTGCCTTTTTAAGGGCCTCAGTGAGATCTAATTATCTGTATTCCTATGTAGAGAAATGCTATGTATAATTCTCTGTAGTGAACTCTATTCACTATTATAGTATTCACTATTATAGTAATCAGAAGAATAATTCACAGGGTGAGGGTGGAACACTAAATAATCTAAGATGACATGGGGGATAGGAAAGAGGGGGTGAATAGCAGGGGACACCAAGAGAAACTTGAATGAATAAGAAAAATAGGATATTCCATTACACACAAAGAGGGCATGGGAAGGAGAGGGGACAAATACTATTATAAGAAGGAGAGGAAGAGAGCATTAAGAGGTAATAATCAAACCTTACTCTCAGTGTAATCAACCCGGAGAGGGAAGAGTAGCTATACTATCCATTGGGACATAAAACTCTTATCTAATCCTTCTGAGAAAGTCAGAAGGGATAAACCAAAAGGAATAGGGGAGTGGGGAGGTCAAAAAAAGGGAGGGGAGAAGAATGGGGAGGGAATTCATAAGGCCTTTAAAAACAAAAAGAGGGGGGAAAAATAAGGGAGGGGGTAGAAAGGGAAGTTAATCAAAGGAGGGGATAAGGGATAGCAGCTCAATAGCAAACCACTGGTTTAAAAGGAAATAGTATAAGAAAAAGGGGGTAGGAATAGGGGAGGATACGAAAATGTCAGCAAATGCACAACTGATGATTATAACTCTGAATGTGAATGGGATGAACTCGCCCATAAAACGGAAGCAAATAGCAGAGTGGATCAGAAACCAAAATCCTACCATATATTGTCTACAAGAAACACATATGAGGCGGGTGGACATACACAAGTTTAAGGTTCAGGGCTTGAGCAAAATCTTTTGGGCGTCAAATGAGAAAAAGAAGGCAGGAGTGGCTATTATGATTTCTGACAAAGCCAAAGTAAAAATAGATATGATTAAAAAAGACAGGGAAGGTCATTACATCCTGATTAAAGGCAGTATAAACAATAAGGAAATAACACTGCTCAATATGTATGCACCAAGTGGCATAGCACCCAAATTCATAAAGGAGAAACTGGCAGAGCTCGAGAAGGAAATAGATAGTAAAACCATACTAGTGGGAGATCTAAATATTCCTCTTTCAGATCTAGATAAATAAAACCGAAAAATAAATAAGAAAGAGGTAAGAGAGGTTAATGGAGTCCTAGAAAAATTAGATTTAATTGATATGTGGAGAAAAATAAATATGGATAAAAAGGAATACACCTTCTTTTCAGCTGCACATGGCACATTCACAAAGATTGACCATGTCATAGGGCATAGAATCATTGCAAACAAATGCAAAAGAGCAGAAATAATAAATGTAACCTTCTCAGATCATAATGCAATAAAAATAATAATTAGTAAGGGCACCTGGACAGGAAAATCAAAAACTCATTGGAAATTAAATAATATGATTCTCCAAAACCAAATTGTCAAAGAAGGAATCATAGAATCAATTAACAATTTCATTGAAGAAAATGACAATGATGAGACATCCTACCAAACTCTGTGGGATGCGGCCAAGGCAGAACTCAGGGGGAAATTTATATTCTTGAGTGCATATATTAAAAAATTAAGGAGGGCAGAGATCAATGAATTGGGCCTGCAACTCAAAAAATTAGAAAGCGAGCAAATTAAAAATCCCCAGATGAAAACTAAATTAGAAATACTAAAAACCAAGGGAGAAATTAATAAAATCAAAAGTAAAAGAACTATTGAATTAATAAATAAGACTAGAAGCTGGTACTTTGAAAAAACAGATAAAATAGACAAAGTACTGGTCAACCTAATAAAAAAAAGGAAAGAAGAAAACCAAATTGATAGTATCAAAGATGAAAAGGGAGACCTCACCTCTAATGAAGGGGAAATTAAGGCAATCATTAAAAACTATTTTGCCCAATTACATAGCAATAAATATAACAATTTAGGAGATATGGACAAATATTTACAAAAATATAAACTGCCTAGATTAACAGCAGAAGAAATAGAATACCTAAATAATCCCATATCAGAAAAAGAAATTGAACAAGCCATCAAAGAACTCCCTAAGAAAAAATCGCCAGGGCCTGATGGATTCACAAGTGAATTCTATCAGACATTCAAAGAGCAACTAATCCCAATACTATACAAATTATTTGATATGATAAGCAAAGAAGGAGTCCTACCAAATTCCTTTTATGACACAAATATGGTACTGATTCCAAAGCCAGGTAGACCAAAAACAGAGAAAGAAAACTACAGACCAATCTCCCTAATGAACATAGATGCAAAAATCTTAAATAGAATACTAGCAAAGAGACTCCAGCAAGTAATTAAGAAGATCATCCACCATGATCAGGGGGGATTTATACCAGGAATGCAAGGTTGGTTCAACATTAGGAAAACCATCCACATAACTGACCATATCAACAGTCTAACAAACAAAAATCACATGATTATCTCAATAGATGCTGAAAAAGCCTTTGACAAAATACAGCATCCATTCCTATTGAAAACACT